>NW_008686483.1:0-5866 GCF_000695815.1 Acanthisitta chloris
TGGGTGTTCCCGCGGTGGGTCCGACTGTATCCTGGTGTTCCCTCTGCCCGCAGGGACGCAGAGTGTGCGAACTCCATTGCTTTGGAGTTAACGGGAGACGCAACCCAGGCGAGAGCAGCGTCTTGTTAGTGGTAGCTGTGATATAAGGGGGTGGAATTTTCCTATGGAAGAGTGCTGCTTTCTTGGGGAAAAATACCCACGTCTGGTTTTTTTTTCTACCAGATTTTGAGGTTGTTTTAAATGAAGAAGGAACTGAGTCCAGGAAAGTGGAAGTTGCCCTGAGAGACTTCTCAGTGTGATTCAGGTAATGCGCGTTCTCGTGACTGATTGTGGTGTTGGACTTAAAACCTTGTGTTCTGCATGTTCTCTTGCTCATTTCTCATGTAACTGGTGCTGAAATAATTAATTTATGACAGATTTGTGGCATGTGATTTCTGTGTTTTGTGTGATGTATTGGACATGTAAAAAGTACTCTCCTGTCTAAAAACCTCACAGAATTATTGTTGTGCAGCACATCCCTTGACTGGGGGAGATGAATCATGGAATCAGGAATGGTTTGGGCTGGAAAGGACATTAGAGCTCATCCCATTCTACCCTCTACCATGGGCAGGGACACCTCCCACCAGCCCAGGTTGCTCCAAGCCCCATCCAACCTGGCCTGGAACACTCCCAGGGATGAAGCAGCCACAGCTGCTCTGGGCAACCTGTGCCAGTGCCTCACCACCCTCACAGGGAAGAATTACTTCTCAATATCCAATCTAAACTGGATATCCTTGTGGAGACCCAGGAGAACCTCAGTTGGATGCAAAGCCCTGGTGTACTCATTTCACCTTCCAGAGGGGATTGCTGAGCCACAGGGAATGTGCAGGGTGGCACAGGGATACTTTGGAAGTTGTTTCTGTGCTGTATTTGTGATGGAATCTGAGTTGCTGGAGGTGGCTTAGTGTTTGTCTGTTGCTGCCCTTTAACACTGCTTTGTGCTTTCAGTTTCTTTTCTAACACTGACTCTGCCTGATGCTGGCACAGGTTGCCCAATGCAGCTGTGGCTGCCCCATCCCTGGAAGGCCAGGTTGGATGGGGCTTGGAGCAGCCTGGGCTAGTGGAAGGTGTCCCTGCCCATGGCAGGAGTGGGATTGGATGAGCTGTTAAGTCCTTTCAACCCAAACCTTTGATCACTCTGTGCTCTGGTGTGGCTGCCCAGTGACAAACCATTTCATGTGCCTGCTCTTGTACATCAAGCAGTCAAGAATTTCAGTTTCAGTCTTCCTTTGGCCCTGAAGTCCTTGCTATGCTTCCATCTGCCCAGGATGCAGCTCCAGAGGTGACTCAGACCTCTTCCTTGATCCTGTTACCTGTTAAACCCTCTCTGGGTTTTTGCTTGTTCTCATTATCATACTCAGGATTCTTGTCTGGTTCTGTGGCTTTTTGATAGATCCCAGATCTGCTGCTGGAGTGTTGATTGATCCCAAATCAGCTCCCCACTGGAGTTGGGCTGCCAGGGCACACTTCTCCTTGTTCCCGGGTTCCACATTTACAAGGACACATCCAGGACCTCCTGCAAGCACCATGGGACACTCCCTGCTTGTTCCCTGAAGTTTTGTGGTGAAGGATGCAGGAGCCATGCCAGTATTGTCCCAGACTCCCTGGCTTTTACTGCTGCTTTCTCAGGCTGTGGGTTATTCAGAACGCTGAATTCCTTTAGTTGTGGTCTGTGTTGCTGCTGGTGCAGTTAGGCCTCTGCTTCGTTACAGAACCAGTTGTTTTAATGGTAATATACATGTTAAGCAGCGGTGGATGATGTGGAGGGTTTAGGAAGAAACCGCAATGCACGACAAAGGGTTTTTGGAACAGCAGAAAGGATCGTTTTCCCACCAGTTTAATTATCTCACTCAGCATCCCAGAATGGCACTGGGACTGACAATTTACAATCCCCTGTATCCATGGCTGTGTGTTAGTTATTGCATGTTGTCATAGCCTTTTTAAGAGGGAGAAAAGCAAGTCTTCAAGTTAAACCAAGGACTTGGGGACAGGTTGGTGCATTGACTACTGTGAGAGCCTGTGTGGAGCTGCTCCATTTGAGCTCTTAGAGAGCCTAAAGATTGATTCATGTAAGGGACTTCTTGCAGGTAGTTCCCTAGAACCTCTTTGGGAAGGAAAGGTGAATAATTCTCTTAGCCCAGAGCTGGTTGCTGTGATGTTGGCACTACCCTGGGAGCCTCAGGACACCTCCCCTGGAAGAAATGGAGCCAGTTAATCCCAGCAAGGGAAGGTTTGGCTCTCTGACTCCCAGCACAGGTCTCTCCCATTATCTGTCACCAGCACTGCTTTCACTTTGTCATTTTAGGGTTGTCTTACCAGGTGATAAGGATTTGACTTCATAGTCTTTGTATTAAGTTAATTTGATTCTCTTGAATGCCAGGGAGAAGAAATCATGTTGTGGTTTCTCTGTTTAAACAGATTTCTACTGATAAACTATGCCTAAACCTGAGTATTTCCATGGGTCTTTCCCAGTCCTGTGAGCTGGAAGGGCTCCTGGAAGGGCTGGAAGTATTTTAACCTCTCAGCTGTGCTTAAGCACTACAGATTTACTAAAGTACTTGTGCTGATGGAGATTTTTAGCCAACTTGTATCTGGAAGAAATAGTAGGAGACCTTATGATGTGGAATTCTGTTTGCTCAGGTGTGTCTCTTTGGAAACAAGTGGAATTCTGACAGCAGGTGCCAATACATTTTTAAGAATTGGATGTCTAAAGGATATTCTGTGGTTACCAGCAAACAGAGGCCCAAATTTAATTACTTCTTAAAACAGGAAGTGGCAAAGCTGAGGGGTAAAAGCTCTTAGTGCTACAGGAGGCAGTAGGAAGTGTCATCAAGTTTTACTTCTGTCTCACTTTGCTTTCCCTTTCTTAAAGATAAAACCTCATGCGCGTCCACAGTTGGTTCGATATTTGGAGTGTGGAATCATAGATGATGAGAAATTCCCTCATCAGGAATCCCCTAGACAAGGGGATCGAGGGCACCTCAGATCATGGATGACGCCAAGTTGGGTGGGAGTACGGATATGTTTGAGGGCAGGAAGGCTCTGCAGAGGGATCTGGATGGGCTGATCCATGGGATCCATGGGCTGAGGCCACTTGTGTGAGGATCAACAGGGCCAAGTGCAGGTCCTGCCCTTGGGTCATAGCAACCCTGTAGAGCTGCTGCAGGCTGGGACAGAGGGGCTGAAAAGCTGGAAAAGGCCCCAGGGGTGCTGATGACAGCAGCTGGACATGAGCCCAGGTGTGCCCAGGTGGGCAAGAGGCCAATGACACCTGCTTGTAGCAGCTCTGGTGTGGGCACAGCCCCAGGGCAGTGGCTGTCCCTGTGCTGGCACTGCTGAGGCACCTCCACTGCTGAGAGCACTTCTGGGCTCTCATGACATGAGAGACACTGAGGGTCTGGAACATGTCCAGGGAAGGGAAGGGAGCTGGGGAAGGGGCTGGAGCAGCAGGAGGGGCTGAGGGAGCTGTGGAGGCTCAGCCTGGAGCTCACCTTCTGCTCCCTGAAACTCCCTGACAGGAGGTGCAGCCAGGTGGGATCAGGCTCTGCTCCCAGGGAACAAGGGACAGGACAAGAGGAAGTAGCCTGAAGCTGTGCCAGGGGAGGTTCAGGTTGGCCATCAGGAGGAATTTCTTGTCACGCATTGGAAGGGGCTGTCAACGCATTGAAAGGGGCTGTCCAGGGAGGTGGTGGAGTCACCATCCCTGGAGGTGTCCAAGGAACAAGTGGACGTGGCACGCAGTGCTGTGGTCTAGTTGTCAAGGTGGTGATGGGTCACAGGTTGGACTCAATGGTCTTGGAGAGCTTTTCCAACCTCAGTGATCCTGTGAAAGGAGCCAACAGAGTTACACATGTCAGATGAGAGCAGCAGTAGCCTCTGTAGAGGTGAATGTTAAGGACTGAATATTCTAAAAGGGATTTTTTAATGTAGTCAGCAAAGAGCAGTGAGATGGGATGCAGGAGGGAAGGGATGGAGTTTCCAGTCACACTGTAACATATCCTGTGTCACTGCTTCTAGGTCAGTTTGTGTAACAGCAAAACAGACTTGAGAAGAACCTTCTGGCAACACCAAACATGAATTTTGTCTGGGTGGTAGTTTGGGATCAGTGTCTGTGTGTTGGGACCCTGCAGGTGTGTGGGTCACAGCAGGTGTGCCCTGAAGTGTGTACAGTGAAATGTTTCCTCCTGTAGTTATCTGTGGGATGCCACCAAAATACAGTTTGTGGTGGGTTTAATTCTCTGGAGTATAAGCAAAGTATGGGAAGCTTAAACAGGATTGTAGAGTGGGGTTGTGTCCAGAGCGAGAGGTGCTCTGGGAATGGCACAATGCCATGGAAAAGGCACAACGCCATTCTCTAGGCTTGTTTATTTATTTTTTTTTTGCAATGCCTATGGAATCTTATCTTTTCCTCAATGTGAGTTAGCCTTTGTTTATTTCTGTACCAGAATGAGCCCATCCAAGGAAATGCCGAGGCAGCAGGGAGGCACTGGGGGTGCTGACAACCACTTTGGGTCCTGCCAGGTTTACAAGGGTGTTGTGTGTGTCTGGCAGCTAAAAGTTGAGGTTATCTGAGGCTATGTAGGTGTTCAGTTCCCTTGGCCTGTGGCAAATGGCAGAGAGATTTTTAAGTTTGGATTAGTGTCAATTCCTGATTCCATACTCTTACAGCCTCTCAACAGTGGCTAACACTGTCCAAACCTAGATGTATTTTTTTTAGACTTGTGGAGTTGGTGAGGAAGATTTTATATTTTAAGTTAATATAGGAGGTGAAATTAAAGAATTAAAACTGGGCAATTTATTCCTAACTGAGTTGTGATCAGGACAGTAGTTCCTGTTTGCAGGTGTTTGTCACTGCCCTTTGGTGAATTTCCCATCCCACAGCTGTGCCAGAGAGCACTGTGTGACCTTTGCTGCACACTTTGATCCAAGGGGATCACTCCTGGAGTGAGGTGGGAGAGAAGGGCTGGTGTGGGTCACTGCTGAGGGTTAAAGGAGGCTTCAGGTAATGGAGGTGATGAAATGGCTTTATCTCGTCCTGCTGTGGCTGATTTGGGAGCAGATCAGTATTTTTGCTCTGTGTTCTGCATCTGCCCAAGGTCTGGCTTGGTTTGGTGTCTGTCAGTGCTCCCAGGTGTGTGTTACCTGCTGCATCCCCTACTCTGTTCGTGTTCTACTCAGTCTGGGTTAATAGACAAAGGGAGAAAATGTAACTCCAGACATTCCCTAATAATTCATTTAGTTAAAGAGGCAATGGGAGAGTTCTGTCCTATGCTCTGGTGAGCAGTGCTGGGACCCTGCAGGGTAAAGAGGATAGGGAAGTGTGTGTGAGATTCCCTTTGGGAAGCACAGATTGCTCAGAAATCCCCTCTAGTGAGATAAGGAGAGTGAGTCTTCTCTTCCTGAGAGGAAGAGGTAAGCTCTTAATTAGGGTATTTCCAGCTTCTAACTGCTTGGAAATCCTGGTGTAATATTTTATTTATCTTATCTAGCAGTAACACTGCTTTATTTTAAGACAGCAATTCCAATGGCTGGACTTGCTCTTGTTTGCAGGTTCATGGTAAATCCTCTATACAGACATTAGTTTCGGCCTCCAAACCACAGGCAGGTTGTAAAACCTGTTTCTACTCCTCAGGCTTTGGGGTAATAAAATAAAATAAGAGTGTTTGGCTCTCTGGTTGCTCAAGAAAAGCATTTCAGTGTTGCAGGCACTGTATGTCCTGACTTCTCTGCGGCCTCTCTGTGGTTTGCTGGAGAACAGATCTGACTGTGCCAAAATCTGTGTTTAAACAGGCAGTGTTGTATTCCAGAGCCTGCAGAGCTCCTGGGC
>NW_008686483.1:5887-6613 GCF_000695815.1 Acanthisitta chloris
ATGGATATCTGGTGCTGTGAGGCTAAAATAACACCTTGGGAAGAGGGCTGGAACCTCCAGGGCCACTGTCACCCTCAGCACTGTCTGCAGCCTGACCTGAAATTCTTCAGGGCTGGGATTTCTCTCTGTTCTGGCCACTGAACTGACAGTTACAGGCCTGAAGTGACAGAATTTCTGATCGTTTGGAATCTCCTGGATTTGAATTTGTTCTGTTTTGTCTGGAGGTGACCTGGAGCTTCTGTTTTAAATAGTGTTGAAAGCTTTGGAAGGGTTTGAAAGAAGCCTGTGATTAAATGTTGTTACTTTTCCCTTCTTTGTTTAACTTGCAACCAGTAAAATCTTTATCCATTCCTGACCAGGTGGTCAGGAGAGGTCACTGGGCTCATGCTGGGGCTGCACAGCAGTGTGTGAGCTTTGCACAGAGCTCTTTAGGTTGGAATAGACCTCTGAGACCATCGAGTCCAACCTGTGACCCATCACCACCTTGTCAACTAGGCCAGAGCACTGAGTGGCACGTCCAGTCATTCCTTGAACACCTCCAGGGATGGTGGCCCCAGCCCTGCTCTGGGCAGGCCCTTCCAATGCCTGACAGCCCTTTCCATGGAGAAATTCCTCCTGATATCCAACCTGAGCCTCCCCTGACACAGCTTGAGGCCATTTCCTCTTGTCTTGTCAACCAACAACCCAGATGGCATTTTATGCCTTGGAAAACCTTGCAGTTCCAGC
>NW_008686483.1:6629-10754 GCF_000695815.1 Acanthisitta chloris
CCAGCAGTTAAGTCATGGAGGAGGAGAAGCTTTAGTTTTTAGTTCTGTTTTTTCTCCTAAGCTACTTGGTTGTTCATTTTGAAGCTGGTTTGGTGTGTGATATGGGCATGTTTTTGCAGGATCTTTAAGCGCAGCGTTGGATCCCCTATATTTAGTGAAAAAAAACAAGGCACCATTGACTTGCACAGAATTTCATAATCATTGAGAAATTATAATCCATTCCTTGGCTCATATCCAAGTGGGGGTTTTTTCCCCTTGCACCCTCCTGGGATGAAGTAAATTTTGATTTGTAAAGCTCTTGCACAAGCATTTGAGTCCAGGACATGTAAGAACATCAGTGAGAGTTCCAGACCTTCAGGATTTGGGGAAACTGCTGCTGGAAGATGCATGTTAGTTCCCAAAGATGCTCCTGCACTTGTTGAGGGTGCAGAAATAACATTTTGAAGTGTTTTTCCTACATTTGTGCTCTGTTGCTTCTGCTTCAGTTACTTTTCCATACAGTGATGGGAACAGAGTTTGAAATTTAAACATAAACTGCAAGAATTGTCAGAAATGGGTAAAATATCCTTTAAAAATGTTGACAGTATCCTTGTATAATAGGAAAGGTTTATCTTTTGTCTTTGTGGGGTTGGATATGTCCCCCTGAAATCACTTCTAGACCACTTGCTCTCCTAGGAAGAGGCATTGGGGAAGAATATTTTCAATTAATTGCATATGTTAATGTTTTTCTGCTGAGACAAAGGAGATGGAAATGTGACCCAAGAGAGGATGAGGAACAAAGCGATGAGTAAGAGCACCAGATATTTTGGGTGTCAGCAGGAGATGAGGGAATTGAATTAATCTTTGTGGGGGTTTGTTCAAATTAGGAAAGAAAAGCAAAAATACTTCATATTTTTACTGAATTCTGAGATAGGTAAATGTAAGTGCTTTATATCATGAATAATTTTATTTTTTATACTTTCACAGAGCACTTAGAATGAAAGCATTTAAAGTGGTTTAAGTCAGATGTCAGTTGAGGCCGGAGGAGTGGAGAAGCCCAAAGCCATGAGCTCAGAGCAGATGCACAGCAGTGACTCCTTCTCCTACCCCTGGGATTTTATTCAGTGTCTTCATCCCAGCCCCACATCTATGCAGTCTTTCAGAGGTGAATGAACTGAGAAGGGAGAAAAGTTTTTCCTTAAAGCATCAGGAAGATTTGTTCCTTCTAATCCGAAAATTGGCAGAGAGTTACGCAACTCCTTCCCTGTGTATTGAGCACAGATGTCAGCCTGTGCCCCAAACTGGCATTGTGGTTAGTTTTGTTTGATTCTGAATGACTTCTGAACACAGATAGGGATTAGCACAATTTTCCCTCACAGTCTGATCACTGGACATCAAATATGATTTCTGCTAGTGAAATGCAGCATCAAGAATCTGGACAAACTCTAATTTAATCATCAATTTAACTTTTCTTTCTCTGTTCTGTTTAGCTGATGAGGCTGAGATTCAGTGCAGACCAGTGTCTGGAAATGGGTGTCAAATCCTGAAGATCAGAGTCTCCTTTGGAATGTGTCTTAAAGGTGGAAATACAAAATAAAATTGACTTTAAGCAAAAAAAGCCAACTAGGTAATTAAGTAATGGAATGACTAAGCTGGAGTCATCCAAAAGCAGTGAGGAAGCCCCTGGAATTGCAGGTGTGGAACCCAAGTGACAAAGTTTATAGTCCCTAAAGTAGCATGAAGTCAAGATAAGAGCAGTTAGGGAGGAATTGTGACTTTTGAGCGCATGGCTGTGTTTGGTGCAAGGATGGAAAGGCTGAGGTGGATCACAGCCTTGGATTGGGGGAGGAAAAGCTGCTCTAGGCCGTTACCTACAGCTGATGAGCTCCAAGAAGAGCGAAACCTGTTAAGAGAGGTCCTGTAGTATTGGCCTAACCCCTGGGAATGCCTGGATTGGCTCCAGGTCTGTGCCCAGAGCCACAGGAATGTGGGGCAGAGTGGCTGAACCCACTGAATCAGGGCAAGGGGAAACAGCCATCGGGGTTGTCTTTATTCCCCTGTTTTCCCTGCAGCAGGTGTGTGTGTGCAATGCCCACCTGTGCTGTGGGGTGGGAGAGAGCCTTTAAAGGTAAGGAAAAGGGAGACCCTTGGAAAAGAAGAGGGGAATATAAACAGGGGAAGGAAAAGACAACACAAGAGGAATAACGAAAATACTAGAGTTTATGTAAGATACTTTAGGTGGTGGCTGAGTGTAGGATTCTCCACAGGAATTGTAAATGAGCTTTTCCATTAACTTTGCCAGAGGTTGCTCCTGAGGCAGCACGACAGCGTTGGACCTGTTGAAAGGGAGAAGGGGAATGGATGAAGGGAAATGACAAACTTTTGGAGGTTTGCATCAAACATTCTCAACTGCAGTTTTCTCAAAGCACAGATACTTGTGTGCTTGGAGTTGGACATTGCTTTTCAATAAATAATTCCAAATAACTGTGCTCCCCATCCCTGGCAGTGTTCCAGGCCAGGTTGGACAGGGCTTGGAGTAACCTGGGCTTAGTGGAAGGTGTCCCTGCCCACGGCAGGAGGTGGAACTGGAAGGGCTTTAAGGTCCCTCCCAACCCAAACCGTTCCATGTTTCCATGTTTCTGTAACTGCATGTAGTGATTTTATTCTATTATTGCTTAATTAAACTGTGTTTCATGAGTGAATGTTTTACTGCAGTGCCGATAACTCCCTGGTGTTCCCTGATTATGAATGTAAAGAATAGGCATCATGAGCTAAAATCTCCCATGGGGCTTGTCTTAGTCTTCCCATATATATGTAATATGTGTACATAGACACAGAGATACATACACAGACTGAAAAATGAATTATAACACTATTGCAGTGCCTCAGTAATTGTCAACAGCCTTAATCTCTCTCTGCTGTGAATACTTGAAAGTGAGAGGAGCACTGGGACAGAGCTGGGTGAAACTGGGGCAGGTTGTGGTTTCCTTTGAGCCTCTCTGTGGTTCCCTCAGCAAACACTGCATGGGGTCAGGGCTGGTGGCAGTGACTGCAGTGCTGCAGCTCTCAGGTCTGGTTTCATCTTGGACATAGTTTCAGTACAAGAAGGATGTGGAGCTGCTGCAGAGAGTCCAGAGGAGGCCATGGAGACGCTCTGAGGGCTGGAACAGCTCTGTCATGGATCCAGGGTGGGAGACCTGAGGGTGTTCAACCTGGAGAAGTTCCAGGGAGACTTGAGAGTCCCTCCCAGTGCCTAAAGGAGCTCCAAGAGAGCTGCAGAGGGACTTGGGACAAGGGATGGAGGGACAGGACACAGGAAATGGGTGCCAACTGCCTGAGGGCAGGGAGAGATGGGATACTGGGAAGGAATTGTTCCCTGTGAGGGTGTTGAGGCACTGGCACAGGTTGCCCAGAGCAGCTGTGGCTGCTCCATCCCTGGGAATGTTCCAGGCCAGGTTGGATGGGGCTTGGAGCAACCTGTGCTGGTGGGAGGTGTCCCTGACCATGCAGGGGGTGGGATGGATGAGCTTTAAGGTCTCTGTCCACTCAAACCAGTCTGTGATTCCATGATCCTATATTTGAGTTGTTTTCCCAGTGTGCCAATGGGAGGTGAACAGCCATCTCCAGACTCCTTGGCTGCCACAGCATTCCAGTCCATGTGTGTTTCTTGGCACTTTTCCCCTGCATTGTGCCATGAATATTTAAAACACAACAAGGCACAACCAGCCAAAGAAACAAACCGAAAAATCCCCACCAAAACCCCAAACCCAATACCTCTTCAAACACAAACCCAACCAAACCAACCAGTGCAGAGCAAACTGCTGTGTTTCCTGTCCCTGTTTTGGGATTCTGAGCACTGTAATTTGCATTCTGAACATAGCTGCAGTTCTTGTGGGTTTGTTTCATTTCTGTTTTGAACTTGAGAAAGACTTTCCATCTTTCTGCTTCTCAGCCTCATCACTGGGGATCCTCCTGGATCTGATTGTTTAGGAATTAAAAACAGGTTTGTCAATTATTCTAATAGATTTCATATAAACTAATTTCCACAGCTTTTCCAAATACCTTCCAGGCAAGGGGTGGAACTGGATGAGCTTTAAGGTCTCTTCCAACTCAAATCAGTGTGGGATTCCATGAATGAGGTGTCTG
>NW_008686483.1:10773-12767 GCF_000695815.1 Acanthisitta chloris
AGGACTTTAAATGTACCAGTTCCTGCCTTGCTGTTGGTGTCACATCTCTGTGCCTTCTGTGAGAGCACAGTGGTGTGAGACAAGCTCCCCAGGGATGGATTCCAGCTCTGCAGAGCAATGAGATGTGCTTGGAATGCAGGCTGGGATGAGAGACATGTGCCCAAGGCCCAGGGACAAGAAGATCTAGTCTTATATTTATTTTTCCTGGTGTCAGAGGAGAGTCAAGGGTTATTGTCCCTTATGTCTTGGGAAAATAATCTGTACTAAAACCAACTGAAAAGGTTTAATTTAAGGTTAATCTCCCCCTTGGAGTCTCTCTGCTCTGGGATTTAGGGGCTTTGGCACCTGAATTAAAGCTGATACTGGTGTGGTACCTGGAGTGCTTCAAGCTGAATTGCATGGTTGAGATGATGAGGAAATAAAGAGAAATATCAGTCCCCAAACCTCTGAGGCTTGCAGCAGTGTCTGAGAGTTCCTGGAGCTTGTGGGGAGCAAAATGTGTCACAGGGACAAAGTGTCCCAGTGTCCAGGACACTGAACACCTCCTGCCTGCAATGAGGGGCAGCACAGGCAATGCCTTGGCAGGAGCTTGGCTGAGACAGTCTCTTTGTATATATTGAACTTAATAAAGTAAATTTATTTGAGGAAGTTGGAAAAGCCTCCAACATTTACATGTCTTAAAAAATGCCATTGAGAATTTTTCCTCTTAAAAAAATAACTACAGCAGCTTGTTGGTTCCAATTCTGTGGTTTCCCAAAGTAGGCAAAAATAAGGAAACAGAATACAATTTGCAGATTCTACTCCCATTCTCCTTCCATGAACAGTTAGGGGAAAGGCTTTGGTGGGTCTCAAGCTGAATGTGCTGCGAGGTTTTCCTCAGGAAATAGGGAACAGGCGATGGACAACTGCTGAGGGAATGTTCATCAGGGATGTGTGAAGGTGCCAAGGCGCAACTTCTGTTCCTTGATGGCATTTCAGGCTCATGGAGTCTGAGCTGACAAACTTCTGTAGAGTTTGGTGGAATCGCAGAATTGTTTGGGATTTTTGCCTCTTTTTTTTTTTTTTTTTTTTTTTTTTTTTTTTTTTTTTTTTTTTTTTTTTTTTTTTTTTTTTTTTTTTTTTTTTTTTTTTTTTTTTTTTTTTTTTTTTTTTTTTTTTTTTTTTTTTTTTGTTTTGTTTTGTTTTGTTTTGTTTTTTTGTTTTTTTTTTTTTAGACACTTCTAAACCATATTTCATGTTTTTAAACCAGTGGTATAAACTTAAGGTTTAAACTGTAAGTTGGTGAATGTGGTCACAAAAAGTAATGTAGTGATTAATTGAACTGTAAATTAGATTTTACATTGATAACTGAGTTAACTGGGAGTTTTCACTGGAGCTGACTGAATTTTGGCATCTTTTAGGACTATGCAGTGAAATAAGCCATAGAAGTGCTGATTTGTCCCTTGTGCCTCCTTACCCTGAGGTACAAGCTCCTCTGTGTTGCTGTCACTTGTTTAATCTGTTTTTCTAGGAAAGGCAGATCTCTGACACCAGAATATATGGGTTTATTTCCAACTTAATTCCATTTAACTTCTTTACTTCCTGACAAATATGATTTGGCCTAAGGCATTGTGTTTCAAAGTTAAAGGAATTCTTACAAGTTTTGTTTAAAGACAACACACCCCAACCATGAACTCAACTTCCCATACACGCCCCAAACCCAACATTACTCCAAATCGTAGGTGGTCACAACAACCCCATGGAATGCTCCAGACTGGGACAGAGGGGCTGGAAAGCTGGAAAAGGTCCTGGGAGTGCTGGTGACAGCAGCTGGGCATGAGCCCAAGTGGCCAAGAGGCCAGTGGCACCTGCTTGTAGCAGCTCTGGTGTGGGCACAGCCCCAGGGCAGTGCCTGTCCCTGTGCTGGCACTGCTGAGGCACCTCCACTGCTGAGAGTACTTCTGGGCACAGACACTGAGGGTCTGGAGCATGTCCAGGGAAGGGAACGGAGCTGG
>NW_008686483.1:13019-15118 GCF_000695815.1 Acanthisitta chloris
GGAGTCACCATCCCTGGAGGTGTCCAAGGAACAACTGGACATGGCACTCAGTGCTCTGGTCCGATTGTCAAGGTGGTGATCGGTCACGGTTGGACTCGAAGGCCTTAGAACTCTTTTCCAACCTCAGTGATTCTGTGGTCCTGCAGGATCCTGTTAACCTCTGTCACCGAGGGAGGGAAAGGAATGGGCTGTACTTTCTCCTCCTGAACTCTGAAGTGTCTAACATTCAAAGTCTCCACAGACTTGGCTCACTTTCCCATGGAGAGCCCTGGCTTGCTCTATGTTTTGCAAACAAAATCCCTTTGAACACAAAGGAATTCTTTATGTGATGTCTCTCTATACATTAATGCAGCTCTGAGTTTTTCAAACTTAAGATGAGCAATTAAACTGTTCATCATTAATGTATCCTGTGTTGTGCCTCACCTCAGAAGGGGTTACCAAGCCCGAAGGGGGTGTGTGTGTGTGTGTGTTGTGGAATATGATAATTATGGAGGGATATCTGTCTTTTCACTGGTCTTTTCATTTACCAAAGAGAATCAGACTGTTTCAGTTGACGGATAATACCATGTTGTTCACAGCAAGTTGCTCTTGTAACTGCAATTCTAACACAAACAGTGTTTGCCATTTTTGTCTCCAGAATGATTGAGGAGAGTGGGAAGAGGAGGAGGACCATGGCAGAGAAGAGGCAGCTGTTCATGGAAATGAGTAAGTAGGAAATTTGAAGGCATAATGTCATTTGTTCTTTCCCAAGAGCTTCACTGGGATGGTTTCACCAAAGCATTCACATCTTGGTCCACAAGACCATTGCCTCATCCAGGGAAAAGCATCCTGGGTGCTCCTGGGGGCTGGACAGGAGGAGGATGACCAGGCGAGTTACACCTGCTGGGAAGTTAATTCATTCCTAGGTTTTGTGAAGCTCCTTTCTTAAGGAACATTCAGATTTCTCATCTAAGGCAATATCTGAAGTGTGTGGACAAGTGTTTAAAACAAATAATGACGACAGGGAAACTTCTGCCTTAAAAGCCACTAAAATGGAACTGCAGTGCAGGTGTGACTCGAGAAGTGGTGTGGGATGTGTACAGGATCATTCTCTGGAAGAGGCTGTGGTTGTTAGAGGTAAAAGATTGTGTGTTTGCATGACATCACCGCATTCTGCTTTCCTGTGGGAACACAGGAACGAAGGAAATTCCTAGATTTGTCCAGCATGCCCTTAATTCCAGTTACATGCTGAGTAAGGTGTGTCTTAAAACTATAGACTGGTTTGTTGAAGGAATTCCAGAGCAGCATTGTTCTGGATCATGGTATGATTTGGGTTGGAAGGGACCTTCCAGCTCATCCCGTCCCACCCCCTGCCATGGGCAGGGACACCTTCCACCAGCCCAGGTTGCTCAGAGCATCTAATAATTTCAGGATCACTTTCATTCCTTGCTAATTTACATCTGCTCCTCCCGTGTGGTACCAGGCTTGAGTAGTTTTTCCTCACCTCCACAGCCTGTGCTTGGGTTTGTAGCTGTGGCTATTCTTGGCTACAGAGGTGAACTCTGGAGTTTCCCAGACAGACTGCAGGTATCCATGCCAGTGCCCATGTGCAGCTGCGTGGGTTCAGGCTGCACCTTGGAGCTGTGTTGGTAATGGGATGGGAAACTGAAACATGAGCCACCTGAACAGCACTTTGTTTGGGATTAATGGGATTTTCATTACTTGCTGGCTGCTTCCAAATTGACATTATCAGTACTGGAGTTGAAAGCAGTGTCACTCATCATCTCACATTGTTTTTCACCCAGTTTGGTCAGTGTGGCAGGTGCACAGGGCAGAATGGATCATGGCTTTCAGATGTCTTGTGATGTGGTGTTTGAAGGTGCAGCACTTACACAACTTGTGTGGGAGGTTGTTGGTGAAAATAAGATTTCTTCCATGATTTTTCTACTTCTGACGTGGTTTGGATCCATTTGAGAGACTAAAGGTGGTGTGATCCTGCTGGGGCTGCAATGGAGGGGGGCAGGAACACCAACCCCCTTTGCTTTGCTTCTTCTCTTTAGTGTACATGTCCTCCAACATCAGCTCAATCTTCTTCCTTATCTACTCCCCACTTCATTCCT
>NW_008686483.1:15142-21469 GCF_000695815.1 Acanthisitta chloris
TCTCACAGTTAGGTTAGCCCATGATATGCTGCTGGAAATCACTTTGCTATGAGATACCTACTGAAAATCTGTCATGTCCATGTGACAAAATCAGAGGATCCCAGACTGGTTTGGGTGGGAAGGACCTTAAAGGTCATCCTGTTCCACCCCCTGCCATGGGCAGGGATACCATTCATCAGTGCAGGTTGCTCCAAGCTCCATCTAACCTGGCCTGGAACAACTCAGCCACAGCTGCTCTGGGCAACCTGTGCCAGTGCCTCAACACCCTCACAGGGAACAATTCCTTCCCAATGTCCCATCTCTCCCTGCCCTCTGGCAGTGGGAAGCTATTGCCTGTGTCCTGTCCCTCCAGGCCCTTGTCCCAAGTCCCTCTGCAGCTCTCTTGGAGCCCCTTGAGGCACTGGAAGGGGCTCTGAGTTCTCCCTGGAGCTTCTCTTCTCCAGACTGAACACCTCCAGCTCTCCCAGCCTGGATCCATAGCAGAGCTGCTCTAGCCCTCAGAGCATCTCTGTGATCTCCTCTGGTCTCTCTCCAGCAGCTCCACATCCTTGTGGTGTTGTTGCCCCAGAGCTGGAGGCAGCACTGCAGGTGGGTCTGACCTGAGCAGGGCAGAGGGGCACAAACCCTCCCTTGTATGTGATGTGTGCGATGATGCCATTTCTGAAGTCATTCTCTCAGATCAGCTGAATGTTCCAGAGGGAAGGAAACCACCCATGTTTCTCTGTTGCAGGAGCACAGAACTTCGATGTGATCAGGCTCTCCACGTACCGCACGGCCTGCAAACTGCGCTTTGTGCAGAAGAGATGTAACCGTAAGTCACACTCCCTCTTCACCCTCACACACTGCTCATGCATGTTGCAAATATCCCACCCATGTCCATTCTAAGTGTAGAGAGATTCAGCATTTTATCACGAGTGACAGTTGTTACTTAAACTGAACAGAGAGAAATACAGAATACAAATGAGACAGTGACCTTTGGCCAATCCTCTGTAACATCTTCAGGTTTGTTCTTTAATGCTGTAAAAATGTGAAGTATCTAGGCCAGCTGTACGTGTTTGATTGCCCTCAGTGTTGGCTGCAGACAGGCTCCAGCTGTTTGAGGTGCTGTGCCATCACAGGGTTCCACAGAGCCCCTGACAGCCAGGCACAGGGACAGTCACTGGCCTGAAGGTATCTGGCTCTGTCATGGTGGCACATGTGACATGGAGCAGCCATAAAGAATTGTCAGTTCCTATCACACTAGTCAGTGTGAGTTTTCTTTCTCTTCCATTTGACCTTGGATAACTCCCCAAAGCAGAGGTGAATCCCAGCTGAACAGGTGATGTACCTTGTGTTCTACCAGCGCTGGGTTGGACACAGCAAAAAGCCAAACAGGTCAATGTGCATGGGAATAGGTCCCTTGTCCCTGTGCAGAGGAATTGGTGGGAACTGGTATGGAGGAAGCCAGGAGAGCTGAGGTGTCCTGGGGAAGACATGCACACCTGCCTCTGTGCTGGCCTGGGGTGTGCCACTGGAGCTGTGGTGGCTCTGCCATGGTGCCATTAGCTTGATGGATGGCTCAGAGATGTAAGTCCTGTGGAGAAGTGTTAGTTCTTGGCTGTAGTTCATGGGATAGAGTTCAAAATCTCTCTCAACAGCAGAGAGGAATTAGGAATTGCTAATTATAGTACATTGCACCGGGCCCAGTTCACTGATACCTGACACATGCTGTGAGCAGCCTTTGCCATCCCTGGATTTATGGATGAGGCTGAGCAGTTAAAGCTTTGCCTGCACCACAGGCTGATCCAGGGGTGTGGGTAGTAGCTTGGCTTTGGTCATTGTGTGGGTTTTAAGTGAGAAATTTAATGTAAGAGATGTTACTCACACTGACTTCAGACCCTTTTTTGGGAACACACCAGAAGTGGTGGAGTTTGCACAGGTTTGTCCTCTGTAGCTGTTGGATCCTGTTCAGTTTGGATTGCTGTTGGTCCTTAGATGTCTTCTCCACTCTCTACATGCCTTAAAGCTTTGGAACATTACAACATATTATTTGATGTAGTTCCTCAGATCACTTACTGTGGTTTGGGACAACATTTTCTCCATGTGGTTAACACTGTTAGATATGCACTAGGATATGGCAGCTAATTTAGGGAACACTTTGGGTTTCAAGTCCTGTGTTTATAAAGTGTTATGCTCTGGATTTGCAAACTGGATCAACTGGAAACAGTCAGAGTTTAACTGGAACATCAAGTTCTTCCTTCAGTTCTTGACTACTAGTCAGCATGAGTGTGTTCAAAATTGTTGTGACCAATTTGTAGTGGATTTAGAATATCCCAGAATGGTTTGGGTGGGAAGGGAACTTAAAACTCGTCCAGTCCCACCCCCTGACATGGGCAGGGACACCTTTCACTAACTCAAGTTGCTCTGAGCCCCATCCAACATGTCCTGGAACACTTCCAGGGATGGAGCAGCCATAGCTGTTCTGAGCAACCTGTGCCAGTGCCTCAGCACCCTCGCAGGGAATGATTCTGGCTGGTGCCTTTCTCAAATGACAACACCTAACTCTGCTAAACCCCTCTGCATGCTGGTGGGGGATGGCTTTGCTCCTTGATAAGGTGTTTCTGACAGAGCACCCAGAGGGTGAAGGGTGGAATAAAAGGCACAGGAGGTGTGTGGGCACTGCTCTGTTCCTTTCAAGCAGCTGACCCCAGCTTTGAGTGTGAATCCAGGAGTATGTCTCTCCCTTTAACCACAGTTTACTGTCCATTCCGAACAGAAGCTAACACAGTGCTCATACAGTGCCATTGAAGTGAGCTTGCATGCCTTACAAAATAGAAGTTAATTTTTTTTCCTTTATTTTTAGTTCATCTTGTTGATATCTGGAATATGATTGAAGCCTTCCGAGATAATGGCCTTAACACTTTGGATCATAACACAGAGATCAACGTGTCCCGGCTAGAAACAATCATTTCATCCATCTACTACCAGCTAAACAAACGCCTTCCTTCTACCCACCAGATCAGTGTAGAGCAGTCCATCAGCCTCCTCCTCAACTTCATGATAGCAGCATATGACAGGCTAGTAACTCCTCCACTTGTATCCTTGCACTAATATGCTCTTTGAGTGAGATGATGCAGCCAACATCTGCATGAGCCTGGCAAAGTGTCTGCATGCTGTTGCTCAGGTGGATGGAGTTGTGTTGCACAGACACATGTGTATTTAACATCACAGATGCACAGTGCCACAGCAGCAGTGCTGGTCTCAAATGTTGCTGTCTGAAGTGAGTTAGTGCCTTCTGGAACTGCTGTGAGCTGGAGCAAAGGTGGAGTGAAACTGTCCTGCAGGCTGTGACAGAGCGTGGTGTGACCTCCTGGTGGTTTAGCACTGGTTTAAAAAGTGAACATGTTTTATTGAATCTTGCTCAAAAATACTCTTTTCTAATGCTGCTTGTTTGGCCAGTCAGATTTGGACCCCCTTCTGATGTGCTAGGACCCCAGAAAGGCTGATTCTCATTCTCTGCCTGGAAGTAGTTGGATTTCTTGCTCAGGGCTCTGTCCAGGCATTTCCTTGTGTCCAGTTCTATGAGTTTCTGTCACAGCCTCTTTCTTCAGGGTTTGCTCTGCTGATCTCCCTGAGCAGCTGTGCCTCTGTGTGTTCTCTGGTTGGCACTCCTTATGTTTGGTCCTGCCTGTCTCCAAGTCAGGTGTGGTTACAGTCTGATCTCCCTTCTGCCTTTGCCCTCTCCCTCCCGGCCTGGAGACGTGCTCATGCCCAGGCTGCTGTCACGGACACTGGGGGGTTTCACCCAAGACAATCCCCAGCACTGAAAGTGCCAAAGAGCTGTTTTGTCTGCAATGTCCAGACTTGAATTGTTTCCTAATGTGGCAGCTTCTTGTTTTCACCAAACAAGGTGACAAACAAAGTGGGTTTGTCTCTCAGAGAGTTCCAAGAGCTCAGGACAATCCCTGCATCACTGGGGATGGATAAAACCAGCACAAAGCTCAGAGCAGGCTGTGATAGTAGGACCAAAGGTGTGTTTTTCTGTTCAGTCCTGATTTGGTATGAGTTGTGAGACAAGTTGTAAGGGTTAGCTGAGGGTTTAGTTATTCTGGGACAGAATAGAAAATAATAGAAAATACAGGATTTAAAACCAGAAACAGCCGCAAAGCATTGTGGCTTTAGAGATAATCGTTTTGTCTCCCATTTGCAACAGCCTTGCAAGTTCTACCTCTCTGGAAGCCCATCAGCACTCTTGATCCCAGCACGGTGGAGCAACTTCTCTTTAGCTTCCTCTGCCTGGCACGTGGGATTGAGGGAGGAGCTGGGATGCTGCTTGGGAGAGCCAGGAATAGTCAGAGAGGCAGGGCTGAGGCTCCCTCTCCAGGATTTCAACGACATGGCACACACTGGTGTTTTCAAAACGCACAGCTCTGCTGGAACCGCATCCTTAGGCTGCTGTGTAGGACTGAAATGCACATAGTGCAGCAGCTTCTTACCTCATGGTGCTGGTGGCACCATGACAGAGCCATTGGCATCCACCAGACAGGTGCAATCATAGAATCCTAGAATGGTTTGGGTGGGAAGGGACCTCAAAGCTCATCCAGTTCCACCCCCTGCCTTGGGCAGGGACACCTCCCACCAGCACAGGTTGCTCCAAGCCCCATCCAACCTGGCCTGGAACATTCCCAGGGATGGAGCAGCCACAGCTGCTCTGGGCAACCTGTGCCAGTGCCTCAACACCCTCACAGCCAGGAATTCCTTCCCAATATCCCATCTCTCCCTGCCCTCTGGCAGTGGGAAGCCATTCCCTGTGTCCTGGCCCTCCAGGCCCTTGTCCCAAGTTCCTCTGCAGCTCTCTTGGAGCCCCTTGAGGCACTGGAAGGGGATCTAAGGTCTTCCTCGAGCTTCTCTTCTCCAGGCTGAACACCCCCAACTCTGCCTGGGACTGGATGAGGAGCCAGCTGGAGTCAGGATTAGTGGGCAGATCCACATGAACATCCTAGCTGTGGGTGTCTACTGCAGAAAACTGCTTAGGAGGACTTAGGAGGATGAGGAAGGAGCCTCACATACACAGGTCTGGCCTGATTTAAAGAAGTTCCCAATTCTGTTACCTGTCCTCATTGTTACTGGAGATTTTAAATTATATTGAATGTTTTGTCCTTTTTCCTTTTGACAGGGAATTGAGCAGATGAGATGGCATTGGTACAAAGACTTGGGCAGGTTGCCCTGTAACTGACCCTCTGTCAGACTGCAGGGGTGGGGGTTGGGGGATTTTGTGGATTTCTAAGCAGAATGGCAGCAGGAGCGGGCCCAGGGTCTGAAGGCAAGGATGTGGAGCTGCTGGAGTGAGGCCAGAGGAGGACACAGGAGGTCTGAGGGCTAGAGCAGCTCTGCAATGGATTCAGGCTGGGAGAGCTGAGGGTGTTTAGCCTGGAGAAGAGAAGCTCCAGGGAGGCCTCAGAGCCCCTTCCAGTGCCTCAAGGGGCTCCAAGAGAGCTGCAGAGGAACTTGGGACAAGGGCCTGGAGGGCCAGGACACAGGGAATGGCTTCCCACTGCCAGAGGGCAGGGAGAGATGGGATATTGGGAAGGAATTCCTGGCTGTGAGGGTGTTGAGGCACTGGCACAGGTTGCCCAGAGCAGCTGTGGCTGCTCCATCCCTGGGAATGTTCCAGGCCAGGTTGGATGGGGCTTGGAGCAACCTGTGCTGGTAGGAGGTGTTCCTGCCCAAGGCAGGGGGTGGAACTGGATGAGCTTTGAGGTTCTTGCAACCCAGACCAGTTTGGGATTCTCTGTAGTCAAGTTTTAGGGTTTTCATACACAGAGGGAATGCCAAGGTGTTCCTTTGGGAAAGTTATGGAGAAAACAAGCTAAACAGGATATCTGAGATCTTTAGCTTGCTGTTGAACAGCCTTTACATTCCTTCAAGTAAATATCAAATGTGTTTAGTTTTCTCCCTTACCTTTTGCCAGCAGTGGTTGAAGGGCACTGGGTATCAACAAAGTGATGGCCTTGGAATCACCATTCCTCTTCCCAGAGCTTCCTGCAGCTGCAGCCTGTAGGACATATTCCCTGTCTTCTGCAGAGGGAATGTTTGACAGTTACTGAGTTTTTATTAGAGAAATGGAATACTGATTTCAGGAACTTCTCAGCCTGAGGAGGGTTGAGGGCCTTTCCCTCACCATGAGTATAAACTGCTACCAGAGGATAATATTTGCATATTAACTCTGAGTGTGAAAGGCAAATAAAAGGGATTTGGTTACTTCATGCTGTCTCCATCTGGTTGCTCATCCATTGCTGACATTAGACCTTGTCACCAGGAGCCAGTGCTTACTTCAAATAATTCTGT
>NW_008686483.1:21504-27635 GCF_000695815.1 Acanthisitta chloris
CTCATCTTCCCACTGAGTCATGGAATCATAGACTAGTTTGGGTTGAAAGGAACCTTTGAGCTCATCCACCCCCGCCCCCCTGCCATGGGCAGGGACACCTCCCACCAGCCCAGGTTGCTCCAAGCCCCATCCAGCCTGGTCTGGAACAATTCCAGGGATGGAGCAGCCACAGCTGCTCTGGGCAACCTGTGCCAGTGCCTCACCACCCTCACAACCAAGAATTCCTTCCCAATATCCCATCTCTCCCTGCCCTCTGGCAGTGGGAAGCCATTCCCTGTGTCCTATCCCTCCAGGCCCTTGTCCCAAGTCCCTCTCCAGCTCTCCTCTAGGTTCCCTTCAGGAGAAGGACTCTGTTTTTTCGTAGGCCTCTCCCCACACTCATCATGTGTTCTTTCCATTAATTTATTTTCCATGCTAGTGTAGATTATTTGTCCAACACATTTAATTACAGTTCTTGAGCTTATTTTAATACTATTTCTCCTTTTCTATGTGGCTTTAACTTCCCTGAAGGTCTGTCAGTCTGCACTGCTGCTGGCTGGAGTTAGGGATAAGGACTCATTGCACTTCTCTTTGGCCATAAGTTGCTCACAGTTCCAGCAGCTTTTCCCCACATTTCTTTTGTCCAGCTTTGCTGTGCTTTACCCCAGTGAGCCTCCTCCTGTGTTCCTGATGCCTTAACTCCCTCAGCATCTCATCCTTGACTTCTTTCTGGACACAGGAATAACACCCATGGCTGTTCCTATGTGTCACTTCGTGCTGGATGGCTCTTTTCCTGCTTTCCACAGACACAATTTCCTTTCCTCTTGCTGGTACTAGAAATGATTCCCCAAATGTGCATCTGCTCTGGTAGCACAGCAGCTTTGATCACTCAGTTGCACTTAAACACCGTTCCCATTATCCCTGTTCTGTGGGTGTCTCCAGGATCTCACACAGCTTCTTCCTTACCTGTCAATTCCAGAGCTTTTCTTAGAATGAAATATGTGTTTGAACATCAGAGTTTAAATGCAGGAGTAATGTTTAAAGCAGCTAATAGTGTAGCAGAGTTAAAAATGGGAAGTTTTCCAGTGAACCAATATGTTTTAATGGAAAAATGAATTATCACTGCTTTATGGAGAGTTATGGGACGGACAGGCAGGTGTCAAGCTCTGCATCGTGTGTTTCCCATAGTCCTGCATGAAATGTATTTGTGATTAGACACTTGTTCACTCTTCCAATATATCAAAAATGCTGGTGTTATCCATTTTAATGTTAAATTAAGTAGTTTTGGCAGATCTCAATAGTTAATGGAGGTGTTTATGCATTTCCTTCCTAGGCATTAAGTATTTCTGTTGTTGCCATTCCCTGTCAGAATTCCTCACAGTGTGATTTTTTTTCCCACAGTGAGGGCCATGGAAAGCTGACAGTGTTCTCGGTGAAAGCCATGTTAGCCACCATGTGTGGTGGGAAGATCCTGGACAAACTAAGGTGTAAGTATTCCCAGTAATTCAAACCATTGTATGAAATGTTTCCTTTCACAGGTGTTTGTTGTATTAAGTTCTGAACACTAATTTTTCTGCTGATTCAGCAGTCCTCACACTCAACTGAAGCTGCTGTGTGAATCCCAGAATCACTGAGGTTGGAAAAGTCCTCCAAGACCATTGAGTCCAACCTCTGACCCATCACCATCTTGTCAACTAGACCAGAGCACTGAGTGCCATGTCCTGTTGTTCCTTGAACATCTCCAGGGATGGTGATTCCACCGCTGCTGGTCACCACTGCCCTGAGCCTGGGTCTGAGGAGGCTTCACAAGCTCATTTCTCTAGTCTGAAGTGATTGGGCTCTTCTTTAAATGTAAAACTCCAGGGCTGATTTTCCAATAGGAACAGCACATTTGCTGTCGTTTCCCTGCTTTGAGGATGTTGGAGGCTTCTGTGTGTCTTCCACTTCACCTGAGGTGCTCTCAGCATCTTCTCTCTGTAATTGCAGCTTCTCACTTAGAATCTCAGTTTGTTTTGGTTGGGAAGGGACCTTAAATCTCATCTCATCCCACCCCTTGCCATGGGCAGGGACACCTCCCACCAGCACAGGTTGCTCCAAGCCCCATCCAACCTGGCCTGGAACATTCCCAGGGATGGAGCAGCCACAGCTGCTCTGGGCAACCTGTGCCAGTGCCTCAACACCCTCACAGCCAAGAATTCCTGCCCAATATCCCATCTATCTCTGCCCTGTGGCAGTTGGAACCCATTTCCTGTGTCCTGTCTCTCCATTTCCTGATGAAAGTTCTTTTCCTAAGCTTTTTTATTCTCTTTCCATCAAAACTACTGGTTTCCATCAACAGTACTCTGTCTGTCTTGTTTCCTTGAGCCTTTTGCTATATCAGTAAAGAATTGCTGATATCCCTAAACTTTGGTTTTGTCCTTTAGCAGCAATTCCTGCCCTTTTCCCTCTCTTAGTGGCAGATGTGCTGTTGTTGTGGCAGTTTTTCCTTTTCATTTCCACCCTGAAATGTTGGGAAGTTCATCTCTACCATCAGTGCCAGATTGTACTGTTCAGGTCTTGTCATTTCCACCTAACTGGAATTCCCTTTACCGAAGTTATATGGAAGATCAAATCCTGAGGGACAGGATGGAGGTTGTATCTCCTCAGGAAAAGGTCATATTTTGGATGTAATCAGGGTAAGATCTGACGAGGTGACAGGAGAGAGGAGGTTCAGCTCAGGCCTGGGACAGAAAAGGAAGATGATGGTAATAATAATATTATTGTTTTTATTACTGCTACAATTAGCAAGACAATACTAGAACACAGCAGGAAAATGGCAATGGAACCTGTTGGTGGAGAAGGCAGTGAACCCCTGGAATTCAATATTAAGGAAATCAGTAAACTTGGTGTTTTCAGACAAAGAGTAATGAGTTCAAACTGAAAGGGGAGATTAAGGTTAGATATTAGGGAGAAATTCCATTTCTAGGCTGCCATTGCACATTTCCCAATGCTGTGTATGATTGTGGCGCCTTCTTCATGTGCACCTTCTGCTGTGGAGTCTCCCTGTCCCTTCTGGACACTCCTCTGTCTCCTCATGTACTCACTGGTGTCCCTGGTTAGTTGGAGAGAAAGTGAAATACTGGAACCACCTCAGTGTTTTTCTCTAAATTGCTCACAGTGCCTCTACCAGGTTGGACTCACAGTCTCAGCACGTCGTTAACAAAATTCTCCAGGAAAAGGGGATTTGGGTTAGTTTGGACTTGAGACTTTAGGAGTGCAGGAGATTTGTGCAGGAGGGGAAAGCTCTCTCTAAACCTGGATGGAATTAGGAATTCCAGGCAAGGTTATAGAACAGTGTTCTGTGGAATGTGGCAGAGAATCCCAGAATGGGTCAGGCTGGAAGGGACCACAGTGGGTCACCTGGTCCCACCTTGCTGCTCAAGCAGGGTCATCCTAGGGCACATGTCACACGATAGTGTCCAGATGGTTCTGGAATATCTCCAGTGAGGATACTCCAGAGCCTCTTTGGGTAGCTTGGTCACTGCACAGTAAAGAGGTGTACCCCACCTGTCTCCAGCAGGTCTGGTGTGCTGTAAACATGATCCAAACCCCCAAATTCTGCTGACCAAGTAGATCAGGATTTGTCAAGCTGGAAAAGAAACTGGTGGTGAAATATAATGTTTCATAAAAACACGAGCAACATGGTGGTGAATAGCAAACAGCTGTTCCCTTCTCCTTCCAGCTGTTCCCTTCCCCTTCCAGGACAGGAACCAAAGGACAGCAACTGGAATGAGCAGTGACAGATGGAAGCAGCAGAAACCAATTCTGCTTTAACTTCCCAGAGGATGTGGTGGTATCAAACATCCACAGCCCTCGATTGCTTCTGGAACCAATTCCACTGGAGGCAAATCCATCAAAGGCTGCTGAGTGCAAAGGGACTCTCAGGGAAGGGAGGAACATGCCAGGAATGTGCCTGCCCGAGCCATCTGCTCTGAGGCTGAACATCCTTCTGATCTCTGCCTCAGCTGTTCCCTTGCTCTTTATTTCTTCTGATCATCATGAATGTGCTGGCTTGGCTTTCCCTTTTCTTTCCCACCTGTCTCTGTGATTACTGACCTGTTTCATCCCTGAGCAGCTCCTGTTTGCAGTTTCCCTTTCCCCCTGATCCCACCCTGCTCTCCTTTTCCCCACCAGGCTGGAGCTCTGGCTCAGCTGGAGCACGAGGCCTTCTGGAAATCCTGGAAGTTGTGTTTATGATTTCTCATCTCATAGTTTATATCAGTGATAGGAAGTTGGTCTCTTTACTTGCATATGTACAGGATTATAAGCTTTACATGCTGAGCATGTGAGCTATGGAATGTTCCCAGTCTGAGCAGTGTCTCACAGCGCACATGGACTGGGAGGTGCTCAGTGATGCTACTTCACTTGCTCTGGAGCAGATACCTTCACCTGGTGAGCAGGGCAGGATCACAGAATCATTGAGGTTGGGAAATCCCTCCAAGCTTATCAAGTCCAGCCTGTGACCCATCACCACCTTGTCAACTGGACTAGAGCACTGGGTGCCAGGTCCTGGTGTCCCTTGAACACCTTCAGGGATGGTGACTCCACCTTCTCCCTGGGCAGCGCCTTCCAATGCCTGACAGCTTTTTCCATGGAGAAATTCCTCCAAGACCTCCAAGACTGCTGAGTCCAACCATCCTCCAGCACTGCCAAGGCCACCACTAACCATGTCCCCAAGTGCCAACATCCACAGGGATGGGGAATCCAACCCAGCCCTGGGCAGCTGAGCCAGGCCTGGACAGCCCTTCCCAGGGGAGATTGTTCTCAATATCCATCCTGAACCTCCCTTGCTGCAACTTGGAGCTGTTTCCTCTTGTCCTATCCCTTGTTCCCTGAGAGCTGAGCTCAACCCCCACCTGGCTGTACCCCTTGTCAGGGAGTTGGAGAGAGCAGAAGGTTCCTCTGAGCCTCCTTTTCTCCAGGCTGAGCCCCAATAGCTCCCCCAACCCCTCCTGCTGTTCCAGCCCCTTCCCCAACTCTGTTCCCTTCCTGGACACACTCCAGCCCCTCAATGTCCTTCTTGTCATGAGGGCCCAGAAGTGCCAGCTCAGGGGACAGTCACTGCCCTGGGGCTGGTGATTTTTGTCGGAGCTTTTTAAACCCCAGAAGTGCCATTTGAAATGTCAAACGCTGTGGGTTTGGCTGACTTCATTTTGGCATTGGAGTAGATCCACTGTGAGTCATCAGAGCTTCCTCTGCGTCATCTCTGCAAGGACATTGCAAACAGAACTTTGTGGAAATCAAGGCTCCATCCTGCTCAGTTTATCATGGAATCACAGCTGGGTTGAGGTTGGAAGGGACTTTATAGCTCATGTCATTGGGAGGTTTGCTGGAAGGTTTAACAGGTGATTTTTGTGCTCTTTTCTTCATAGTGAAGCTTTACTAGAGACATCAGAAAAAGGAAATAGTGAGCTGCACCAGTTTCATTTTCCATTGGTACTTTGGGACTGAGTGGATTTTTTTATACTCCTATTTTTTTTCTCTCTATTTTAAAAAATAAAAATGTTCATGGCTTTGTGGCCTTGAACTGCAATTTGAGATGAGAGTTAAAGTGCAGTACCTTGTCAAGAAGCCCTGTCAGCACAGCCTTGTGTGACCACAGGTGAGCTCCTGACAATTACACTCTTGGCCTCAGTTTTGCCTGAGGTTTTCTGGTTGAGGGCACTCTGCTGCCCTTTGCAAGGGCAGATGACTGTATAATTATATCCTAATTATGAAAAATTAGTATCCTATTAATTATCCTAATTATAAAAAATTTATATTACATCCTAATCTTTATCATTCAAGGCCAGGCTGGATGAAGCCTTGTGCAAATTGATCTAGTGGGGAGGTGTCCCTGCCCATGGCAGGGGGGTTGGGACTAGGTGATCTGCAAAGTCCATTCCAACCCTTAAATTCTATGATTCTGTGATTTCCAATTTCCCTGCTAATTTCCCTGTGTGGAAGTTCCCCACTATGAAACCACATTTATGACTGGAAGATACAGGTTAGTGAGGTGTGGAGATTTTAATTTACCCTTGACATAGCCTGTTCTGTTTTATCTCAGTTTAAGTTTATTTCCATAGCTTTAATTACTTTCTCTTGGAAATCCTTTGACTCTTGCCTGTAGCTCA
>NW_008686483.1:27674-36639 GCF_000695815.1 Acanthisitta chloris
CCCACTTTAAATACAGGTGGTGTTGTGTCCCTGTGGTGTTCCACCTGTCCCACCCTGACAGGCTCTTTACAGAGCTTCTGTTCTTGTGCAGGGGCAGTCCTGGAGGGACTCTGCTTCAGCACGGATTAGGACTCTGGAGGTTTGGCTCTCCAATTAGTTCTTGTTGTTCCCATACTTGTCCTTTGTGTGCCTTGTCATCCCACATTCAATTTTCAGGTTAAATCTGATTTTTATGGCTTATTTTTCTTAAATACAGAAATACACCATTCACACCAACCCCTATTTAGATTTTTTCCTTTTTTTTCTTTCCCCTCATTATTCCTAATATGTTTTATAAGATTATTCAATGAGAGCTTCAGACCTTCACTTCAAGCTGCTCTGTTCAACCAGGGATACAAATTCCAGGTAGCTTAATCCTCCTTAAGAAAACATTATGGGCTTCATCCTGAGCTTATTCCTTCAGGGTATTGGAATAATTCATAGAGTCATGAAATGGTTTGTGTGGAACCTTTAAGCTTGTCTAGTCCCATCACTGCCATGGGCAGGGACACCTCCCACCAGCCCAGGTTGCCCCAAGCCCCATCCAACCTGGCCTGGAACACTTCCAGAGATGGAGCAGCCACAGCTGCTCTGGGCAACCTGTGCCAGTGCCTCACCACCCTCACAGAGGACAATTCCTTCCCAATATCCCATCTCTCCCCACCCTCTGGCAATGGGAAGCCATTACATGATGTATCAGCTTCTCATTTTGCAGGACATGTTTCCATGAAAGCCCCAAGCCAACAACCACCTTCTGCTCTCTCCAGCTCCCTGACAGGAGGTACAGCCAGGTGGAGTCAGGCTCTGCTCCCAGGGAACAAGGGACAGGACAAGGGCAAACAGCCTCAAGCTGTGCCAGGGGAGGTTCAGATTGGCCATCAGGAGGAATTTCTCCATGGAAAGGACTGTCAGGCATTGGAAGGGGCTGTCCCTGGAATGACTGGTCATAGCACTCAGTGCTCTGGTCTAGCTGACAAGGTGGTGATGGGTCACAGGTTGGACTTGATGGTCTTAGATGACTTTTCCAACCTCAGTGATTCTGGGATTCTGTCATGTTGTGTTCCTTCCATTCCCTGTGCCATTGACCTGTCCCACACCAGGAGTTCTGCCTGTTCTGACTTTATCACTCTTATAACTGTTTTAATTCTAGGAGACAACTCAGAGGCTTTTTGATAGTTTTAGTTTGAGTGTGTGATGTTGTGTAACGTCCTGGATTCTGCTCCCTTGCTGTCCCAGTTAATGCACTTTCAGGATATTTCCTCTAGGCTGGATGAGATAGGATGGAGGAACTCGGAAGACTTCTGACATGGCATGTTGGAATACATTAATTCATAAATTTTATTTTAGGAGCAAGTTATGTTCTGAATAAAACCAAAAGAAACATCTCAGGGTTTAAATAGATTGAAATATTACTTATTCCTGTATTTACTGTAGGGTTTTATTATATTTTCTTACAGATATTTTCTCTCAGATATCAGATTCCAACGGACTAATGATATTTACCAAGTTTGATCAGTTTTTGAAAGAAGTCCTGAAGCTCCCAACAGCCGTGTTCGAGGGCCCATCCTTCGGCTACACGGAGCACTCCGTACGCACCTGCTTCCCTCAACAGGTGAGACTTCCCACACCTGGCTCTGGAATTCCTTCTTCACACAGCTCTGCCTTCTCAAGCACATGGCTGGGGGGGTGGTGGTTTGGAGGGGTTGGAGGGAAGGAGTCGCTGATGTCTCCAAAGCAGATTTAAGACTCTAAACCAGGGAAATACAGGATTTTCCATTATTCCACTATCCTCTTTGAAGGGATACCCCAGTTCCCCATCAGAGCAGCAGCGATGGCCTAGTTCTTTTCCAAACCATGAAACATAAACTTTTACTATTTCCCCTTGATTTTTTAAAGCTTTTTTGCTGTGTTAAGACAATTAGTTTCGACAAGTCACTTCCTCATTGGCCTGGTCTGCACAAAGTAAACGTGTTCTGCACACAAAGTTTATTTTTAAATTGATTTCAGTTGTAACTTAATTGTCCCGATGATTTATTTCTTATTTGAGAGAATGTAAATAGTATAATTAATCTTGAAATCAACTCTAAACATGAACTTAGATGATCTTAAGTCTAAAATGAAATGTTTAGACTCTGGGCATGATTATGTCCCAGATGAAATATTTCTGCAGTATTTAGATTTAAAATGTATAGTCATTAAATATAAGATCATTAGCAATTAGTGTATTTGGAACACAACACAGTAGGAAGTAGCTTTGATTTCAGAAGTGATGAGGCTCCACATCATGTGTGAGATACTGAGGGAGGAGTTTATTTGGACTAATGTGTGATTAATAGTTTTTTCTGTTTCCACACTGGCTGGGAATGGAGCTGGGGAAGGGGCTGGAGCAGCAGGAGCAGCTGAGGGAGCTGTGGGGGCTCAGCCTGGAGAAAAAGAGGCTCAGGAGAACCTTCTGCTCTCTGCAACTCCTGACAGGAGGTGCAGCCAGGTGGGGTCAGGCTCTGCTCCCAGGGAACAAGGGACAGGATGAGAGAGAACAGCTTCAAGTTGCAGCAGGGGAGGTTCAGGATGGAATGGATATTGAATTCCTCCTGGAAAGGGCTGTCCAGCCCTGGCTCAGCTGCCCGGGGCAGGGCTGGATTCCCCATCCCTGGAGGGATTTAACATCCCTGTGGATGTGGCACTTGGGACATGGTTAGTGGTGGCCTTGGCAGTGCTGGGAGATGGTTAGACTTGATGATCTTGGAGGTCTTTTCCAGCCGCAACAAATCCACGATTGCTCATGCTCTGCCCACGCACACGTCAGCACTCTGACCTGGGTTCCAGGGGGCAGGGCTGGATTCCCCATCCCTGGAGGGATTTAACATCCCTGTGGATGTGGCACTTGGGACATGGTTAGTGGTGGCCTTGGCAGTGCTGGGAGATGGTTAGACTTGATGATCTTGGAGGTCTTTTCCAGCCGCAACAAATCCACGATTGCTCATGCTCTGCCCACGCACACGTCAGCACTCTGACCTGGGTTCCAGCAACAGCAAAGCTCATTCTTCACACTGATTCACTTTAAAATTCCTTTGCTCTAATTTTATTCAGTAAAACAAAATCCCTGGTGCATGTCCAGCTTTGCAGAGAGGCATAATGGCTTTTAATTAATCCTGGTGCATGTTGTGCCCTAAGACAGCTCCTTATTTATTTGAAAATACTGAAACAAGCAGGTCCTGGGAAGCAGATGGATGATCTCTCTCAGACTGAATTCCCCTTTTTTATGCCTCCCAGAACTGAAAGTGAACTTTCCAGAGGTACTCGTGTGATGTTCAACTTGGACAGGCTTTCATCTGGCTGAAATTCTCTCCACATGGCACTGGTGCAGCTCTGAGGGTTCAGAGTTTGGCATTTACCCCAGGGACGTGTAAGCCACATCTGTACCCGTTAGCTGAACAGTGCCCTGAGCTGTTCCTGGTCCTGAGCCCAGCTGGAATGCTCTAACCACATCCCTGCCATTAACCTCTCTTAATCCCTCAAGCAGGGTGGTTACAGGGACGCAGATTATTAAAGATGAATCCTCACTGATGCTAACACCTCGATGCTGGAATCATGTGGGAGAGTGAGTGGTTAAACCAGGTTTAATAACACAACAGCACATGTGTTGGAGTTTAGTGCCAGGAACATTCCCTGGTGTTACTTAGATTCCCAAGAGACAAACCTTTCCCAGCCAGTTGTGGGTCCTGGCTGCCCACAGAGATCCTGGGAGCCTCTTCCTTCAGGTGCTAAAGGTGAATCGTGTGCTGCTGGGTGAGTGCTGAGAGGGTAGGTGGACACAGTGTCTGACATGCCACAGCTCTGCTACATTTCTTGGACACAGATGGTGTAATTCAAACTTGTTGCCCATGGAAAATGGAGTTTATTGGGGTGTTTTTGGCACAGCTGCATTCTTTGGGACAGCTTCTAGAGCTTCCAGTAATAATTTACTGTTCTGGGTCAAGTGGGGCCTTCTGCAGATGTGAGATATCATGTGATTCTTCTCTGAAGGCTTTGGGTCACTTGGCTACAGCCCATGTGTTTGTCAGAGATCTTGTATTCCCATGGTATGGACCTGTTGTAGCAAGTCCAGAGGAGGCTGAAGCAGCTCTGCTGTGAGGAAAAGCTGAGAGAGCTGGGATTGTTCAGCCTAAAGAAGAGAAGGCTCTGGGGAGACCTAATTGTGGCCTTTCAGTACCTGAAGTTGCTGACAAGGAAGACAGGAAGGGACTTTGGACAAGGGCCTGGAGGGACAGAAGGAGGAGGAATGGCTTCCCACTGCCAGAGGGCAGGGAGAGAAGGGAAGGCACTGACTGCTCCATCCCTGGTAGTGTTCCAGTCCAGGTTGGACAGAGCTTGGAGCAACCTGGACTGGTGGAAGGTGTCCCTGCCCATGACAGGGGGTGGGACTGGATGAGCTCAAAGGTCCCTTTCAACCCAAACCAGTGTGAGATTCCATGAGTCTATGCCAGTATTTGAAATATTCCTGATAGGCACAAGTTGTGTCATAGAGACATCTTAAGGCTGAAGTATGTTTGGTTGTATAAAATTGAGATTTTCTATCTAATCAAGTTTTTCCCTTGCAGAAGAAGATCATGCTGAACATGTTTTTAGACACGTTGATGGCTGATCCACCTCCTCAGTGCCTTGTGTGGCTGCCTCTCATGCACAGACTTGCCCATGTTGAAAATGGTAAATAGAGTATTTTCCTTTTGGAGACACCTGGTCAGAACAGGGTTTCTCTTCACATGTGGGTGTTCTGTCCTTGCTCACATAACAAGCACTTCATGCTTTCAACTGTCCTGGTCCTGGAGCATTCCTTCCCAGGCTGTGGTTGGCTTTCCCACCTGGAGTGCTGCACACAGTTCTGTTGTCCCCAACATAAGAAGGACATGGAACTGTTGGAGCAAGTCCAGAGGAGGACACGAAGCTCATAAGAGGCCTGGAGCACCTTCCCTGTGAGGACAGACTGAGAGAGTTGGGGCTGTTCAGCCTGGAGAATAAAAGGTTGTGTGGGGTCCTCATAGCACCTTTCAGGATCTGAAGAGGCTCTTGGGAAGCTGGAGAGGGACTCTTGGTTAGAAATTGCAGTGATAGGACAAGGAACAATGGGGATAAATTGAAAGAGGGAAAGTTAGATTAGATATTAGGAAAAGGTTTTTTCCTGTGAAGGTGGTGGGACACTGGCACAGGTTGCCCAAGGAGTCTCTGGCTGTTCCAACCCTGGCAGTGTTCATTCCAGGTTGGATAAAGCCTTGAGCAACCTGGTCTGGTGGGAGGTGTCCCTGCCCAGGGCAGGGGGTTGGAACTAGATGATCTCATTCCAACCCCTTAACATACTATGATACAGCATATTATGAAGAAATCAAACAGCAAATCCCATTAAAAAAAAAAAAGCCAAAAACCACAAGCAAAACCCAAACACATACAAGACCCACAAAAAGCAAAAAAAGAACCAAATAAAACCAACCAACCACAAAACCCCACAGAACCATAAACAACCACAAACCCCTGCAGCCAACCCAACCAGTTCCCACCCCTTTGGTTTCCATCATGCTGGCAGATTCCTTGCCCCTGATGTAATTAATATTCCCTGCTCCTGGTGGTTCCAATCTCCTCTGTACCCATCAGTTTGAGACTGTGCCTTTTGCAGAACATCGAGTGCTGTCACCATTATTATTGTGCCTCGTGCTGTGTTTTATCAGAGCTTTGTTATTGCTTCCCCAAATCAGCAGATCAGTGTGTGCATTCTTTGGTTCAGGACACTGTGATGCTTGTGTCCCCTTTGATCAGCAGCAATCTCCGCTGCCTGCACAGAGCCAGGGAAGAGAAGGGACAGTTTTGGAAATATGGGGGAGAACTTCTCATGGATTCAGACTAGGAGAGCTGGAGGTGTCCAGCCTGGAGAGGAGAAGCTCCTGGGAGACCTCAGAGCCCCTTCCAGTGCCTCAAGGGGCTCCAAGAGAGCTGCAGAGGGACTTGGGACAAGGGATGGAAGGACAGGACACAGGGAATGACTTCCCACTGCCAGAGGGCAGGGAGGGATGGGATATTAGGAAGAAATCCTTGGCTGTGAGGCACTGGTTCTTTTTCCTGTCTTTCAGTTTTCACAATGCATTTGCCAAGGTGAGGTATCATCTCCTTCACCTCATTCTCACATTTATTCCAGAGATTTAAATGGGACAAGTCTGGGATTATCTGTCCATGGATAGAGGAATAGGGAAGAAGCATTTATTGATGTTTATTTTACCCCACTCCTGGTGTGACTGTGTGTGTCAGACCTAAGTGAATTCTCCAGTTCTCAAGATGTCCAGATATAGAGGGAGTCTGGGATTTTCCTCAGTGTAAGCTATGGAAGTAAATGAGGCACTCACAGGTGGGAAGCAGTGAGGGGTGAGAGGTGATTAAGGGCAGGAGCCCAATGTGGTGCTCTGGATTTGCCTCTCTGAAGAACTCTTAGATGACTCCAGGGCACAGGGATCTCCCTGGGTGCAATCCAGCCAGTGTGGTACAGGGCACAGGCATCTCCAGAGGCAAAATCCAACCAGTATGGTACAGCCTTGCTGCTTTCCTGCCCACTTGTGCTTGTTCTCAGTGCCGTTGGACCTCTCTGGGGACTTCTGGGTCTGAGAGTGTCCAAAGAGGGAGAAAACTGAGAAAGAAATATTGTCAGACCATGTCAGATAGAATTGTTATGTTATCATCAACTTAAACTAATAGTTAATATCACCAAAATTCCATGCTCTGTGCTCAAAATCTTGCCTGGAATACCAAGTGGTGAAGAACCTGGGGGTGGTTTGGAAGCTCCAGTGAAATGGGATGCTTGAGGTTTACCTAAAATTCACTTAATACTTTTTTTTCCTTTGGTTTTTTTTTTCCCCTTCCTTTCCCTCCTCCTTCAAGTCTTCCACCCCGTGGAGTGCTCCTACTGCCACTGTGAGAGCATGATGGGATTCCGGTACCGGTGCCAGCAGTGCCACAACTACCAGCTCTGTCAGAACTGCTTCTGGCGAGGCCACGCCAATGGTTCTCACAGCAACCAGCACCAGATGAAGGAACATTCCTCCTGGGTAACTCACTGGACTTGTGGGGCTGGAACAGCCACTCTGTGCTTATTTTGTCAGGTTTTAGGGGAGAACTGCATGTTGGGGCTTTCAAAGTTCTCCAGAAAGCAAAAGGGTGTGAATAGATGACATGTAGTGGATTTATTATTAATTCCTGGCTGGGCTAGACCTGGCTGATGGCCCAGGGAGTGCTGGGAATAGAGCCACATCCAGCTGGGACCGGACACCATGGTGTCCCCAGGGTTGTGTTGGGGCAGTCCTATTTGATCTCTTTATTGATGAGGTGGATGAGGGATCAAAGGCACCTCAGTCAGTTCATGGTGTCACCCAGGTGCGTGGGAGTGTGGATCTGCTGGAGGGCAGGAAGGCTCTGCAGAGGGATCTGGACAGTTTGGATCTATGGGCTGAGGGTGATGGTGTGAGGGTCAACAAGGCCAAGTGCAGGTCCTGTCCTTGGGTTGCACCAACCCCATGGAATGCTCCAGGCTGGAGCAGAGTGCCCTAGCACAGGCTGCTCCAGGAGGTGGTGGAGTTGCCATACCTGGAGGTATTCAAGGAACAACTGGATGTGGCACTTAGTGCTCTGGTCTAGTTGACAAAGTGGTGATGGGTCACAGGTTGGATTCCATGGTCTTTGAGAGCTTTTCCAACCTCAGTGATTCTGTGATTCTATTCCACATAGTGTTGATTTGTTGGTGGTTGTCACTGCATTCAGTGCTGTTCAAAGCACACAAGACAGCACATCCTTCTCAGGGCTTTAACATGGGTGTTTCTTCCCTCTTCACATCAGTCCCACTTTCCTTATATTTTCCTCTCTTCTAGCTTAAAAAGACCCAAACATTACCAAACATGTGCTGCCCGGGAAGGTCACTAGTTACCATGAATGCTGTTCTTAGACAGGCACCAAGTGCCACAGTATTTCTTTAAGAGATAAATGTAGTGTTGTCACTCTCCTGCCAGTTGTAAATATATTCCTGGAAAACCCTTAATTAAACAGCCTTAGAGAGCACTAACATGCAGTTTGATAATCACAGCTCAAGAAATAATGGACAATTTTAGGTAGAAAAACCCATTTTATGGTAAAAGATTAAGCCCAACCTTTTCTTATTCAAGGAGATGTTCAGATGATGATTAGATTATAATTAGTAATTATGTGCAGCAGGAAGAGCCCTTAGAGCATTGCTGTTTAATTTAGAAAATTGGGGCTGAACACCAATCAGTAGGTGGGAGGCAAAGGAAAATTTGGTCTTAAATATTGTCCTTTTTACAACTCTGTGGGTGATAAACTTCTGGAATGTTTAATCTGAGCTACCAATAGATTCTTCCCCTGCCCCTTAAGTGTATATAAATCCGGTCTGGGTTTTTTAATACAAAGACATACCTAAATCGTGGAAGGATTTGGTTGGGAAGGGCCTTAAAGCTCATCTCATTCCCCCCCCTGCCATGGGCAGGGACACCTCCCACTAGACCAAGTTGCAGGTTGGATGGGGCTTGGAGCAGCCTGGTCTCCAGTGACCTCTTGGTGTGTTTGCTCAACAAGAATTCCTTGAGGGAAAACCCAAAGTCTCCCACCGAGCAGGTCTGCAAAAAGGAACTGCTACTCTGGTACAGTAAGGCAAGAAGTTTTACTTTTCCTGGGTTTTCAGTGCAGCCAGGCCTAGCTCATGCTTGCCTGGTGTATCTTCAGAGGTTTGGAGCCCTGTGGCCCAGAATCAGCTTTAATAATTAATATCTTAATACTTAATATTATGAATGCATTTGATAATACATATTACTAATATTATTATTTATATGCTCATTGTTATAGGTTCTTTTTCCTCAAACTCTAAATACCTTTGCTGATTTTT
>NW_008686484.1:0-15406 GCF_000695815.1 Acanthisitta chloris
GGCCGGGCCTGGCCTGGCCGGGCCGCACAGGTAGGGCCTGGCCGCACAGGTAGGGCTGCACCGCACAGGTAGGGCCGGGCCGCGTCTCACACCACCTGCAGCATCTCTACCCCCTTCGACTGAGTTCCCTCAACTTGTCTTTTTCTTGCAGCTTTTCATTAAGCTCTTCATGTTAACCCTCCCTCCTTCTCTTGGCTCTGTCCCCTCCCTGGTAATGCTTTGACGTGAATAAAGATGAGTGGTATGTGAAGTGTTCTAGAACAGCTTGAAATGTGGGAGATGCTACTTTAATCTATTGTGCACCTGAAACTGTTAAAACGTTGGGGTAAAGTGATGTCTGTGACTGAGGGAAAGGAGGGGTGGAAAAATAGCACTGCCCATGTACAGAGGGGGGAAAACTGCACAAATTCATTTCTGTTGTTGTAACTCTATACTTTTCCCTCCCAAAGATGATTTGTCCTTTCTCCTGTAATCTAAACTCCTTAATACTTGCTAAAATACTGTTTTGGTTTGCAAAAGCACCATCGTGGGGGAATAGCCAGGTGTAAGAGATCACAGACTAACAAAGATGAAGACTTAGTTCTTCCAAGTTGGTGTTTGAATTGGGGGATAAGGCTGTGGAGGAGACATTTGCTTCAAAGCTCTTTGAGCTCAGGACTCAGAGGTTTTGGACATCAGACTCTTAATGCACATCTCAACATGTTAAACAGAGCATGAAGTTGGTGTCACCAGCTCCATATCCCTGTAATCCCTCAACAGCTAATAAAAGTAGTCCTAGAATGTAGCTTTCATGGCAATATTTATGTTAGCAATGATGCAATTACTTAAGAGTATTAGAGAAATTAGGTTTGTAAGAAAAACTTGTGTTTTTCAAAAAATCCATGTCATTTCTCATTACTGACAAAAGACACATCAAAGCTTGTGCTAAGTTCTTCAAGGTTTGGAGTTCCTGGCTATGAGGAACATTGTTTTCCATTACATGGAAGTAAAAACTAACCTGCCTGTGGTACCTCAGTGCCCTTCAGCTCTCAAGGGCAGTTCTGCTATGACCAAACTTGAACGGAGTGTTTAATATTTTGGATGACTGGGATAGCCTGGGTGGGTTTGATCACCTCTGCTGGAGTCAAAGACATGAGTTGCACCTTTTGCTGTAACTGATCAAGTCTTTATTTCTGTGCTTTTCATTCTGACATTGGTATGTTTTACTTCTTAATAGATTGGGTTGATGTTGCCAATGAACTTTTAAGGAGCTGTCACATAAACCTGCACATCAAGCATCTCTCAGAATGTGGTGCTGATGTGTTTGTTCGCCTTTATGAGTCAGTCTTGGGAGAGAAAGTACCAGGTAGGAATGAGAACTTATAAACCTGCTTTTTTTTTAATGGGTCTCTGTGTATTTTGTAATGAAAAAAGTTGAAACTCTCAGAACATCCCACAGGGTACTGAGAGGATACTAACTTATAAGTGAAAGTTGCAGTAGTTTAGTTAAAGCACCTGCAATTATCTCTCCATTTAGACAACCTAAAACCTATTGTTTATTTTAAATAGATTTCATAGCTACTCCTAGGAGCCAAGAGGATGATGCACATAATGTCCAAGCAGTAATAGACTCTCTGGCACTGGACTATTTGCAGGTCAGCTTGTCTCACATCACAGGTGAGTACTGGTCTCAGTGACACAAACACCAGCTGGATGTCTGTGTGGTTTGAGCTGAACACCTCTAAGAACCATATGTTACAAAACATTCTTTCCTACTGGCATGGGAGGGCTTTCTCCTGCAGCAAATGTCAGCAGAACACTGGGCTCTTGCCCTGCACACCAGGTTAGGAATTGAAACAGTAAGCAGAGTATCAAAGAGCTGTTTTGTATCACACAGACCTGCAAGAAATGGTAAAGTCAAGTCAGTCATACTTGGCTGCTAAAGTGTTACCTGAACTCTGTTACTGGCTCATGTCTGGAGACTTGGTTTGATGACAAGAGCCTTGAATTTCAAACTTGTTATTGCACCCCTAAAGTTGGTGGGTGAAGACTTAAGCTGTGTGTGTCCTCAGCACATGGATAGTGTCTTTCCCTGAGTCCATGTGCACAGCCTCACACAACTCAGTCTGCAAAGAATGAAAACTGCTTGGGGTGAGGTGTCTCTGGTTTGGTGCCTGGACACTGTGGTTGGCAGTTGCAGTCCTGCTGCCCCTCCATGGACTCTCTTCATGCTACAGCTGATATGCAGCAGAAAAGTATTAAATTATCCCTGAAAATATCCCTGAATATTGTGTGTGTGTGTGTGAGCAGTTATAGCATCAATCAATTTTCACTTATTACAACTGAAAATATGCGAATTTAGGGCACTTATAAATACCTTAAGCTTACATATATAGCCATAAATGAGTGACCAGTTGTCTTCTGAGCTGACACCTCCCCAAGAACTTCCAAGCATTCTCCAGAAAATGCTTTTGAGAATTTCCTTCTGTGAAGTGCTAGGTATTAATATGTGTCATTACCTTCTCTTCAGGTGAGAATATTGTGAAAGGAGAAAGAGAATCTATCAAAAACCTCCTGGAAATATTTGATGGTTTGTTGGAGTATCTTACAGAAGAAGCCAGTGAATCCTCTCAGAATGGAGGTGAGTAGACAGATGTAAACACAAAATGTTTCCAGTGTAGCAAAGATTTATTTGATGGTTTTGCCTTATATGTAACCCTGACAAAGCAGAAGAGCAGAAAGACAAACTGAGCATGGGGGAGGGGATTGCAGTGGCCAAATGGAATATTCACATTCCTTATTTTCATAAACAATAATAAACCAGACAGTTTATTTCTCCCAAAACTTGGTAAAAGGCAAGGACTGGAGAACATAATCTTTCTGCTTCATTTTTTTGTGGCAGGGACCTACCCCAGACAATTCATCCTGTGTTACCATGTTGCTTTTCGACCTGCAAATCAAATGCTTTTGGATTGGGATTCAGACTGCCACTGTTGTTACCCTGTGGGTGTTAGTGGCTCCAATTTTGTAGCTTTAAGTACAGGATTTAATTTTTTTGAAGAGGAAGAAAGGTTTATGTGTGATTGGACCAAAGGATATATGACCCTAAAAGTTTCCCCCCCAAGGGGGATCATTACCTGTCATCATTTTAGATATCAGCATTATAATGTTGTATTACTCTCAAACTGTTTTGAAGGTATTGGAAATAATAACTGTTAGTTTATAGGTAGAAGTCATTTTCTTGACAATAAGTACCTCTTGATTATTAACAGCTGAGGCAAATGTGCTGCCCAAGATTGAAATTCAGACTGTGCCCCAAGAGCAGCTGGAAAGCAATGCTGGTCAGCCCACACAGCCTGCAATGTTCTCAGCAGCTGCAGGGTAAGAACAATGCTGGATGTTTGCTTTGCTGGAGTGAGTGACTGTCTTGGTGCATTTGATAGAAACCAGTAGGTGTGTAACAGCAGGGAAACATCCTGATTACACATGTCAAGTGGGACGTGAGGTAACTCCCCCAGTTGGGCAGCCAGAGGGCTAAAACCAGATCCAGGATGTTTTCTTGCCCTTGAAGAGCTGATTTTCTTTCCCTTAAGTTTGCTTTATAGGCAGAATGAAACAACTAGAACACTTTGATCAGATTTGAATGGCTGTGTTTTAGTTTCTCCTTGTGCCTCCTCGTGTGTGTGTTGTGCAGCAGCAGAGCTGTGTCCCCAGGGCCAGAGCCTGTCCAGCTCCATCTCATGGGCTGAAGGGGCAGGGACTGAGAGGAAAGGTCTTATGGCTTTGTGTTCCCCTTAGGAGAAAATATTCTGACTGGGACCTAACTTGTGATGCAGATGGCTCAGAATCTACCAGTGAGTTAATTAGACTTGGAGACACTGCTCATTCCTTTTCCAGGAGAGAGGGAGGTGAGTTTTGGGGGGAAAAAAATTGGAAGGCTACTCTGTAGTAACATTTCTAGGCTTTTTTTTATTGTTCCTTTTTTATAAGGATACCTATTTCAAATACTATGGTTTACATTCTATAATACTAATACTATGGTTTACATTTACATTTACATTTAAAGCAAAAAAGGAATTCATTCTTATTTCCTGTTTTTCTGTAAGAATATTGCTATTCTTACTGGTGATTGATCTGTTCAAGTAGAGGCATAAAGAAATGTTATGCATTATGAACATCTCATTGACAAGAGTTACAATAAGGATTTGACAGACCTATTTTGATAATTTTATGGTCTGCTAACACCAAGTGATTGCTGTAGCAGACATGAACATTGTCCATCTCAACAGTTCATAGCAAGATGCTTTATAGATCTTAATTTAATCTTTTTAAACATCCAATTCCAGAATTTCAGTTGCCTGAACTGTTACCAGCAGAAAAGGATGACAGGGTGGAAGAGTCTAAAAGCTCAGAGGCTATAACAACAGTGCCCAGAGAGTTCTGTGGGACTGGACAGGTGGCTGTAAAGGGAAAGGAAGATGGTGAGTAGTGATTCTTCTGACAGCTCATGTGCCTGATTTTGATTTGGGGTGAGGGGAACTTAGGTAGTGTAGGGGAAAACTTCCATCATGAATGGAAACCATCTCTTTTAAATAAATTCTTTTCAGAAATCTTACATTTTGGTGTGCCAGTGTGCAAACTCCCATTACCTGGGGCATTTCTTCTTAGCTGGGTTTGGCTTCAGCTAGGTTCTTTTCTTTGTGGTTCGGTAGGCAAAATACTAGAAGTAGAAAGTCCTTGTGGAAGATCCTGGTGTCCAAAACCACGTTCTCAAGGCCTAGCAATGTCACAGTACTGTTCCATGCAATCCAGCAAGGCTGGCACTAACAGAAGGCATTGAGACATTCCCTTCAACACACACAGACAATACACCAAGCTAACAATCTGCTTTCACAGAGAACACTGAACATTGAGTTGTTTGTGTTTGCAGGATCGATGGAGTCTGTTCCTGCTGCTGAGCCTCAGGCAGAGGGTTTGGGTGTCTGTGCCACAAAGCTGGGGGAGCCAATCCAGCAAGCTGTTCCCTTGCTGCCCCCGTTCCAGCCTGCTGGGGCCAGACCTCACCGCCCTGCAGGGAGAGTTCAGCCCAGCTCAGCCAGCCTGGCAGCAGCTTTGGCTGGCAGTCACCGAGTGGAAATTCCTACTGTAAGGAAAAACCTATCCTTTGATTGTTTTCTCTTTTCTTTTTTAGTAATCAATACTGCTTTCATGTTGAAACCTTCTAGTTTACTTGCAGAATGGGACTAGTTGTCTCTGAACACTTCTGGATATGTCAGATTTTATCTTAGCCCAAAGAATTTTGGGTGGTGGATTCATTCTTCACTAAGTGGCCAGAGAGGAACTGAGTTTGAGGGGTGTGTTTATTTTGTACACATAAACATGCACATCCCCATACTCAGTGTAACTGCACAGGTCACAGTATAGTAAACACAATAATTATAGTGATTTATATCTGCCTGTAAAACCAGCATTGATTGCCATTTGCAGGCAAAGCTGATGCATGACCTTCCTGGCACAAGTCTCCTGGGAATTCAGAGAGCACATGTTGCTTTTTCTTTCAGCTTGAAAAGCCACTTACCCAGAAGCCTGAAGGTGTTTCTGGTAGTCTTCCTCTGTCAAGAAAGATCCCTGGTGAGAGAAAATTTTGCTTCCTATAGGGTAACTCTTAAGTGTCAAATGTAGCATTTCTTTTTCCTGGCATCACAAGAACTACGGTCTTGAAACTACTAGGTTTTTTTTTTCTATTTTAAATCCAGCCACAAGTTCATATTTCTATCTCTGTTTTATAGAGAAACAAAAATAGGTTACTTTTAATCTCTTCTCTGTGCTGGAAAAAAGTAATCCGTGTCCCCAGTTCAACTCCTTTCTTAGCTAATCCAGTTGAGATGGGTCTGTGCTACAGAAATCTCTTCCAGCAGATAACTCCTGTGGCTGAGCTTATTGTGAGCAGAGAAACATGGACCCAACAAGCCACTTTCAGCTCTAAGAAAAAAATATTAACTGCTATTGTAGAAAAGGTTTAGAAGCTATTTTTTTCAGTACTCATTTTCCCTGTTGCCTGGGAAACAGTGCTTACCTTTCCAGTTTCCATGGCATTCCCATGACACTGAGCACTGGAGACTTGAGAAATTACCCAAATGAATGTCACAACTGTGTAGCCACAGTTGCTCTGTCATGCTGTTCTCTTTGGATACCTTGGCTCACATCTCCTTTCACTTGCTCCCCACGTTAGGCACAGTGCAGTCTGTACCATCAGCTCACACTTCCCTGTCATCTGCTCCTGCAGTGGGAGACAAGGTGGGACCAAATGATGCCAAGGACAATGTGACAAAGGTAGATGTTGCATCTTTACCTTATCTGTGGAGCTTCAGTCAGTATTTCTGGATTTCTGCTTGATTCTCCTGGTGTCTTCTGGCCCCTCTGGGCTTATTTCAAACCTGTTCTTGCCTTGAGGAGTCTCAGTATACAATCACAGTGGTGCAATGTGGTTAGACTAGGCCCACATACAGTCTGTAAGTCACATCAGTTCTTTCTGGGGCTGTTTGCTCCAAGGAGTACACATGGCAGTACCCACAGGGCTCTAATTTATCACAACCAACCAGTTACTAGTTATCTTGCTTTTTGATCAAAAATGTACAGAGCACAAGAGTACAGACAGGTCCTTTCTCTGAGGTGTATCAGCATTCCAAATTAGTAAGATTTTGAGGTTTTTTTGGAGTTGTTCAGACTCCAGAAAAACTCAGATTTACTCCCTCCTAAAGATCACTGCCTGGTTATTTCCTTTTGTTTGATTTTCTTGCATTGTCCTTTGCTTTTCAAAAACCGAACAATGAAAAACCTGCAAACTGAGCCTATAGAAATGTATCTGTACAGGAAGTTTCTTGCTCTGGAAACACTTTCTTGCCTTCTGCAACCACAAGAGGTACTCACAGCCTTCACTTGTTCCACCAGTTTCAACAGCTTTTACTTCTCCATTGTCTGTTTGAAACAGTCTCTGAAACTCCTTTTCCATTGGTGCATTTGGAAGGACACAGATGCCACCACAGATCACTCCTGTTTGAGCAGAGGTTACCAGGCAGCACCAGAGCAGTCACCAGTACCAGCCCAGTGCCAGTAACTAATGGCACAAGGACAGAGCTGTTCTCTCTGGGCTCTGTGAGCTGCAGCTCAGTCTGGAGTCAGTCCCAGGCTGCTGAGGTGGTGTGTAGAGGCTGCTCATCACCTCAACCCACACCTTGTGCTGGGTCAGGGATTTAGCTGGAGATGATTGAACTGATGTTCAGTATTTTTGCTAGTCTGTTTCTTTAAACATCTCGTTTTCTGAAGCAGATTATCTTCAGTCAGAGACCTGGAAATAGCCACTTTTGTATTCAGAGGGTTTGAGCTGCTGCTATAAAAAAAAGCTATTACAGCATCTCTCTACTCACATGATCTGTCAGATCTTAGTAAAATCTCCATTTACTCATTTTCTCAGGTTCCCCTGCTGTATGAGCCTTCTACATCTGCTTCCTCCTCACGTGAACAACTCTCACTACATGCCAAACAAGCAACACAAACTCCAAGACCTGACTCCAGGTACCTGCCTAGAAAGACAAGGCAAGTTCAGTTTTTTTGGCTCTGAGCCACACCAGCACTTTCATTTACATTGCCACCCATCCCCTTTTAATTAACATCTCTCCTTCCTTGGCTGCCTGACAGAGAGATTGATTTTAACAGAAAGATTTCCTGTTTCTCCTGACACACATTCATTTACTTCAGTATATTTATAGGCATTTACACATTCACCTTCTACTTAATCCTATACAAATGTGCTTATGCAACAAGTGACCTGAAATTGCGTGAGGTAATGCTCATCTTTGAGTTTTTAGAACAGGAATGAAATGTTTGTTTCCTGCTTTAGCAGATATGAAAATTCTACCACAGCTTCCCTTGAAGCTCCACTTTGCCACAGAACAACAGAAATGCTTCCTGAGCAAGAGCTTCATGAAGTGTCAGGAAAGCTGTCTCACAGGCTGAAGGAGCTAGATCTGGTAAGGGAGAGCTGTTCCTTGCTGGGCTGAGCAGTTTAGCTTTGGTAGTATGTGCTGGCTTGAAGCTGAGTTGGTGGGGGAGTGTGTGAGTGGCTGTGTGGTTCTTGGCTGCTGGCTGAGGTTAAACCATGGCACACTGATAGTGGAGAGAGCCACAATATACATTTAATACCAGTGAAATGGAAATCTGCAGCTAGCACCTGTCTGCAGTTCATTCAACATTTAGCACTGTCTGTTGAACCTGATCCCCACAAATCCATCCCACAGCTGCTGAGGAGAGCGTTGGGTGAGCACAGCAGGGAACAGGAGCTGCCAGAGGAAGACACTCTGTCTCAGCACAGTGACAGTGTCACGCACCTTCGCCGCAGGACAGCTCAGAGAGGTAACAGGTCCTGTGCCAGTGAGGTACTGGGATGGAAAAGAGCATAGAAACCCTTTCCATGTAAACCTCAATCATAGCAGTTACTAAGTTTTGTAGTGTTATTTCACTCCTATTTTTCTTTCATCCAAACCTGAGCAACAGTAACACAATTACAACTAAATTTCCATTTAACACTTAAAAAGCTATGGTAAAATTTTGCACGAATTTCAAGGCAAGCACAGCTGCAGTGAAAATGGACAGAAACTGTGGGAAGGGACAGAACACAAGCTCACAGGACTGCGAGTCTGAAATGAGGGCCTGGTCACGATACACTTCACTGGGTTTTGTCTCAAGTTGGAGGCTCAGTGAATCACCTTTCCTTCCAGACATGTCACATCTGAGGTGTCCAGGCAGGCCACGATCCCTTTCTCCACCCTCACCCTCATCTCAGCATCAGGAAGATAAACCCTGTGGTAGTGGAACAGGCCAGATAAGGACAACTCGCAGCCAGTTGCAAAAGGAAAGGGATGAAAGAACAAGAGAAACAAAGGTAACTTCTAGGTTAGACCTCGTGGTGATTCTTACCAACAGTTACACCAAACCCATGAAAACAGAATGCTCTTAGCCCATGGGGACATCAGCCTCCCTCAGTAATCATGTGCTGCTGGAGCTGTTAGACTGCTGAGGGAGAGCTTAACCCCCAAATTCTGTAAAAGTTTGAAGTGGAAGAAGCCACTTGGACCATGCAGCAAACAAGGTAACTGGACTGATGGCTCTGACAGCTCCTCTTACTTTTATTTTTCAGATGGTCACTAAATCTTATGAAGATGCACTAAGAATTTATGAAGCTAGGGAGAGGCTTAGGCTCTCCAAGCTCAGAGAAGTCATCAGGGAAACGGTGGGTGATGCCCTGGGGGGTGTTGTGTTTTCTTTGGTTGATTTTTTTTCTGTTTAAATTTGCCTAGATGACCCGTGCAGACAATTGGCTTCCAGTGTCACAGTTACAGCACTGTGTTACCACTGAGGTAGTAACTTACTAGTGTTAAGTGCTGCAGAAGAGCTGAGGTTATGCAATAATGAGATTTAACCTTCATTTGAACCCTGACCTGCATCTGGAAAATTCTGTCCTACTGGAGAATCCAGTGCAATATGTCCAAGTTCTCATTCTAAAGCTTCAAAGACATTGAAGTTCTGATAGCCAACCTATGTGATCAATCAGTCTTTCCCCTCTCATACCTGTTCTCCATCTGTTTTACATCTGCTCCTAAGGAACAAGAATACAAAGAAAACGTCTTTAAAGAACCTCCAAAAAAGCCTCAGCCAGTGAAAGTTTATTCTAGAAAAACCACACCTTGGAATCCCAAACACAGCCAGTGGATTCCAAAACGAGGGACTGTGAAGCCAAAGAAAGCAGCTCCAAGTAAGAACTGCAAAACTATCCTTGGTGGAAAACTGGCATCTTTTGAAAGCATGTGTTGAACTCCAAGAATAGAGGCACCAGTCCAACATATACCAGTCAGCTGCAGCATTTTCCCCTTCTTCTGACCTCTGTATGTCTGGATTTTTGTTAGGGAAGATAATGCTTTAAGTAAATGTAAACCATCAATGCACAATCAAAACTGTGACCCATTTTGCTACTTCCTTAAAATCCCTTGGATTATTTTCAGGGCTTGTTTCCATTACTGCTACTCCTGTGCTTGTTCCACTACAGTCTGAGCTCTCCTCCTGTTATTTTTCTGAGCATGTATCAGATTTAAAATTGGGCCTTTGGCTTGAGCTGAGCCACGTGCAGGTAACAGAGCCGATCTGGCAGGACCTGCCAGGGTGGTGGTGATGCTGCCACTGGTTTTGCTGAGCAAGTGATGCTCCAAGAACAGCCAAGATGCAAATCCTGGGCTCAGTTTTGGTACAGCACTGTGCAAAGTTATAGATAAGATCCCCAGATCATCCCCCACATGCCTGCATGTTCTTAGCTGCACTGCCTTATTTTTTTCCCAGTTTTTAAAGGCAAATACCCCTTTGTTTCATCTTTTCCTGCCAAAAAGATCAAAGATGTAATGGAAAAGAGCAGGTTGCAAACCAGTTTATTTTGCACCTGTTTACTTGTCCTGGATCTGTCACTGCTGCTGCTGTATTGGCATTATTTTAAGTTGCTGCAACCAAAGAGAGATAACGAAATCACCTATTAGTGACGGTCAGAACCATTTGAAGAAAGAAGGGGATACTTGTCTTGATGGGATGTGGTGGTGAGAGATAACACCTGAGCCATAAAAGCAATTCTCAAGGAAAACACCAAGGAATTGGGTTTGCTCTCTGTGCTGCTGTTCTGGCAGGATGATGTCGTGTCCTGCTGGGTTTGCTTGACATGGTAGTTTTATCTAGTGTTCAGTGTGAAATATTTCATAACTTAGGCTGACACTGTCTGGATGGATTTGCCACTAACTGTGTTCTCCAAGAATTTATTGCTTACATCTGTCTTTATCTTACAGTGAAAGTGAGAGACAATGACCTCCTCATGCAGCTACTGGAAGAGTTTCCCCACCTGCACATTTCCCACCGTGCTCTGAATAAAATGTGGCAGCAGCAACTTGCACACACTGAACAGCTTAAGGCAGCTGCTGGCAGAGCTAGACCAACACTGCAAAATGAGGTGAGTGTTCTCAATCTTACCTGCCAAGTGGCAGCAGTTGTGCAGCACAGACAGAGCACAGTGTGGAAGGATGAATCCCTGGAGCTTGGATAAACAGGGATGGACAGAGTCACACACAGGAGTGTTCAGCTTTTCATCAGCCACTTAAATGTAACAGGCCTTTTCCCATACTGGTTTCTCTAGCACTGCCTGGTGCTGCTAATGCTTTTTTAAAAGCACTTCGTAGTATCAAGTTCTAGCTCTGAACAGCCTTTTAGTTTAAAAGTTACTTCTGAGATACAAAAGTTTATTAACTTATACCTGGTAGCTCTGAATGTAAAACCACAGCATAGCAGAGGAACAATGTTTAACCCTCCTACATAGATGTAGAAGTGCTTGTCCTGCAGAATGATGGAAGTAATTAGCTATTTTTTTTAAACCTTCAGGTTCAACAAGCCTTGAAGAAGCATGAGCTGCTTGCTGCCATAATTAAAAAAGATCAAGACCGTAACAAGAGACTGGTAAGTGCTTTGAAGGGTGTTTGTTACATAATACAAAGATTTCACACAGAGTTACCTAGGATGCATATTCCATGGTCATGAAAGTGCCTTTTTAGGACAGTTTTATGCCTTTTGAGTAGCTCTGATCTCAAATGACACAGAATCATAGGAGGTTAAGGGGCTGGAATGGAGCTTAGAGATCACCCAGCTCCAACCCCTGCCCTGGGCAGGGACACCTCCCACCAGAGCAGGTTGCTCAAGGCTCATCCAATTTGGCTGTGAACACTGCCAGGGTTGGGGCAGCCACAGCCTCCCTGGGCACCCTGGGCCACCCTCAACCCTCACAGCCTTCTGCCTCATAGCTAATCTAGAGTTCCCCTCTTTCAATTTGTCCCCGTTGCTCCTGTCCTATCACTGTGGCTCCTAACAATACCAACACTGTTTGTATTGTGACTGTTGGGCTCATGGGAATGGAATATTATTATTACACTGCACTGTTGCTTTAGAAGGTCAATCATGCTAAAAATGTGCAAGAGGGAGAAACTTCAGGGTCTTGGCATAGCTAATCTAGAGTTCCCCTCTTTCAATTTGTCCCCGTTGCTCCTGTCCTATCACTGTGGCTCCTAACAATACCAACACTGTTTGTATTGTGACTGTTGGGCTCATGGGAATGGAATATTATTATTACACTGCACTGTTGCTTTAGAAGGTCAATCATGCTAAAAATGTGCAAGAGGGAGAAACTTCAGGGTCTTGGTGTCGGCACCAACTCCTTAATTCTCTAGTGGCACTTCACTAAGTGGTGACTAAAGCTTTAAACCATCACTGAAGTGTGAAATTGGGTATGGGGAAGGTCCTTGGTAGAGGAGCAGTGATTAACGAAGCTTTGCCTGCAGCAATCCTGGAGGTTTGGTGGTCTCACAGCTCCTGTTCTCCACTCAGCAGGAGTTCCAGCAGCGCATCCAGCGCCAGAGGTGGGCTCAGAGCAGGCTGAGGGAGAAGCAGCAGCAGATTGCTCGAGCCAAGAGGTACTACGAGGATTACAGAGTTCAGCTGCGCGCGAAGCTGCTGAGGGCACGGACACGGGAGGAGAGGGTGAGCACAGAGTGTCTGCTTCTCTTTGGTTTGGTCCCCAGAGCTGAGCACCCACTGTCTGCTGCTTCAGCTAGGGCTGCAAGGAGGCAGCAAAGTGAAGGGACCAGAGAACAGAGCCAGGATGAAGTATTGGTCAGTCCAGGCCACAGATGAGACAGTTCCTGCTCTGGACACATGGATAAAGTGTAGGCAAAGAAACAAGAAAGGCTGTTTTATGGGGTTAAGCAAAGGAGGGAAAGGGTGAAGTATCAGTATGGAAAAACAGGGCTGGTAACATGAGGAATTGGGGAAATGAGTTTTCAGAAAGAATAGGATTAAGAAGTTGTTCCTATAGTTACTATCCAAAGAAAACAATCTAAATCTTCAGTTGAGGGAACTGATCAAACAGACAACTTTGTTACCCAGTTGTGTTTGTTAACCAGAGGACTTTGGGACAGATGTGATCTCTAATTAGGGCTGGGCATCAGAGCAAAGGAAACAAGGAGAGTTATTACACCTTGCAAGAGCAGATACACAACTGTCACCTTTTAAAAGAAAAGGCTAAACATTTAGTGCACAATCCACTGTTAGTGATTTGAGAACTGTTTGCCTCAAGCTGTGAGCTGCAGCTGGGCAGTGTTGTGGTGGAGAGATGGAAAGGCTGAGTGCAGCCTGGATTTCCTGCTGCTGGAAACCTGGATGAAGGTCCTGCAGGCAGAGTGCAGGGTGGGCTGTAAATCACAGTGCATGGGCAAAGGCCTTGGCTTTTATTGCTGGGTCATCTGACTAAACTGACATGAAAAAAATATTTTATCTATCAGAATTTCAGCTAAATGAATAACACCAGTCCAACTCAGCTCCATCTGCTCCACCAGTACCAGGTACAGAACTGTGTTTTTCATGGGCAATGGCCTGTCTTCATGTGAGCACATGGAATCTTCCAACAGGGGATAAAGCAGCTGAAAAACATAAATGTAAATTTAGAAGTTTCAGGGAAAGTTTCAGGTTTGGTTTTCTTAATTGCTGGCAGATATTTAAAAACTTATTTGAAGAAGGCTTAGAAATTCAGAAGCAAAGACTGAAGGACATGAGAGCATATGCCCAAGAGAAACGTGATGAGCAACGGAGAGAGCACCAGAACGAGCTGGAATCCCTGGAGAACTACTACAAGGATCAGGTAAAGCTTGACCTGCCTCAGACAGGCAATATTTTTACACTGGAAGTCCTTCCTCTGCTTATTTGTTCTTCTCACACATGTGTTGTGCTTAGTTTTCCATGCTAGCAGAAGCTTTAGCTCAAGAATTCCAAGAAATCCAAACCAGGGAGAAAGCACAGGCTCAAGTAAGTATTCTTAATTTTGTCTGTCTTCTCTTGCTGCATGCTGTGGCTAATGTCAGTGTTCCCTTTAGATGCTCCAGAAATCCAAGAGAGAGCTGAGATCCAAGATGGAAAAGGAAATCCAGCAGCTGCAGGCAGCAATCATGCAGAGTGCTGATGACACCTTTTTTCAGGAGCTAGAAGCAGACAGACTGAGATCTAGGCTTCAGATGGCTTCCTTCCAGTACAGCCAGAGCCCTTTCTGTTAGGGCTCAGGTAACAGGCCCTGCAGTCCTCTGTGGCTGAGTGAGAGCTGCTGTAATGGTGTGATGGTGTGTGCCTGTGTTGTTCCCTCTCAATATCTGACCTGTTGGGGTGTAGCTGTTGGGATCTCCACAGCACCTTTATGATAAATAAAGTTTTTGAACTCCTTTGTACCTTTTTGAACTCCTTTGTACCTTCTTAGCAAGGCTGGGCTGATGCTGGGCTCTGCCCCAAGGAAGGGGGCTGAAGTCAGAGTGCCTTAGTGGAGTTAGCGTGGAGGAGCAGTTGGATGCTGAGCCTCCTCTGGGGCTGTTGTTGCTAAGCCACACTAACACCATCAGCCAGAAATTACTGGATTGGAAAGCTCACAAAGAACAAGAAGATCTTTGAAAGAACATCAGTGGTTCAAGTTCCCTGTGAAAGGCCAAGTTAGAGAAATCCTGCAATAAACCTGACATCAAAAAATCAGGAATTTAAATACATGAAGCACAGTTATTCCATTCCTTCCTCCATTCAGTGCTGTGTGTGCAGTGTTGGTGCTGCTGATGGCACAGCAGGTCAAATACTCCTGTGCTCCAAATGCACTGGGAACAGTAGTTTGAAATAGAAAACAATACAGATTCTTCTTGCAACTTTTACATGTTTCTTGCTCATGAGGGTGAACTAAAGTGTCATTCTAAACAGGCTGTAGTAGAAGGTTTCTTGCTTGAAACTGGATGGGGGAGCAGGGACAGTGAAACAGTGGAATTCATTGCACTGTCCATGCAGTATTTAAAGGCTGCCATGAGATGTGTCTGAGGGCACTGACACCACAGAGAACTCAGCCATGCACTGATAGATACAAAGCCTCCAGCAGCTGGAGAAGCTTCTTGTGCAGATGAAACAAGACAGCAGTTAAAACAGACCCAAAACCCCTCCACAACAACCAGAAACAACAATCCCTGACTTTTCCAACCCTTTCCAAGGAGTTGCTGTAAGCCTGGCTCATGTGAATTCTTCAAGGGACAATATGTACCAGCAAAGTTGATGAAATTTAGCAAGTATTTACCACATTTACCTTTATTTTCCCCTCAAGGAACATGGTTTAGCTTTGCTGAGTTCTGAGATGAGACATCTGTTTACCAATGCTGAGATAAAGCACTTGCCAAGACATACCAGTACAGGAGAGCCAGAAGTGAGACCTGTTGTTTGACTAGAACACTCAGCTCAGTCCTTACTGTAAGTGAAGTAGAGAGACAGCAAGTTTAAAGTA
>NW_008686484.1:15636-19493 GCF_000695815.1 Acanthisitta chloris
TACTTAAAAATTTTACATTTTAAAGACTGAATTAAGAAGAACTTCAACCTTTTAAAACCATTGCTGCTGTGACAGTGCAAACAGCATACAATTTATTGCTCGACTTCTGCATGGGTACATACATTAAGTACTTAAAAACCATTTTATACAGTTTTTTTTGTTTGTTTGTTTGTTGTTAAAGCTCATGTAACAGCTGGGTGAAAATACAATGATTACATTTTAAAGACTGAATTAAGAAGAACTTCAACCTTTTAAAACCATTGCTGCTGTGACAGTGCAAACAGCATACAATTTATTGCTCGACTTCTGCATGGGTACATACATTAAGTACTTAAAAACCATTTTATACAGTTTTTTTTGTTTGTTTGTTTGTTGTTAAAGCTCATGTAACAGCTGGGTGAAAATACAATGATACCAATGCTAAAACACTGTAATAAATACAATGGAAATGATAAACTAAGAACTGTCAGTTTGTGGAGGAGTAATTACACTGGTATAAACTAATTACAACTACAGCCAAAGCTCTGAGGATGTGGCAGAGCCCAGGGACCTACTACATAGTGTGAAGTACAAGGAATGGCACCTGGTAACTCTGTGGTGCTGTTTAAATCTGCAGCCATGGGCACATGCTACATCAAGCTGGAGGATTTTGCTTATGCTGGGGAAGCAAAGCTTGACTTCCATCAATGCAGCCAGTTTAAACGCACCAGGAGTTCAATACAGATGTAGTGTTGGAGAACAGGAGTTTAAAAACTGCTTTCTGTGCTCTGGACTTTAGTACAACATAAAAAAAAATTTTGGTACAAATAAATCAGTTTAGGGAAACTGAAACTATGTGCAAAAAAAAAAAAAAAAAAAAAGAATTAGAATACATACTGTACAAAGCACCATTACAAAACTCTTTACACCGAGAAATTAAATCCTCTGAAACTCAACTGTGTATATTTGAAATCTACAAAAGTCACTGTTCATAATTAAACATTCATCATGAAAAGCAACAGCATAAAACCATGATGTGACATCTCTCTAAAACAACTAAAGACTGGATAAAGTAAAACCCAGTAAGAGGGACACATTGAAATAAATATTCACATTAATCATGGGGTGAAAGTCCAAGGTTAAAATGCAATATTAGGCTTAGCACCTTTTTTGAGGGGAAAGTAGCTGACATGGTCTTGAAACAAAATTTTGCAAAGGAATTAACCTTTAGCCTTTTCAGATAAACATCTGAGCAGGTGATGAGGTGCTTCAGTTAAAGCTCTCAGTCTTTGTGAAGGTAGAAAGGCACTCAAAATACTTGGTATATTCATCCTCATCTGTCAGCTATGGGAAGTCAAACGTAGACTTGCCTAGTTTTTGCCTAGAATATATTAAAATTTACAATATTTACCTGCGGCAGTTAAAAAAATTCTCTGTGCCATACCAAAATGTTTGGTAGAAAAACAGATGCACTGCTAAGGCTGCTGTGAACACGAACGCAATGATCAGCTGATCTCGGCCCACGTCGCGCAGAGCTCATCTCCCCCCGCTCCGAAATGCTGGGCTGACATCACTAGGCCATAACTGTGCCTGGCACAGCTGGCACAGCCCCAGGAGGCTGCAGATCAGCTCCTGTGGTGAGGTGGGTGCTGTGCTCAGGGGCACTCGAGCCCAGCTGAGCTGGGATGTGCAGGGGCAGCAGCTCCAAACCTTGCCCTGAACAGAGCCCTGACTCCTGCCCAGTGCTGCACCAAACCCCAGTGCACACCTGCCATGCCCAGGAGTGTCTGAGCCACAGCCTGAGCAAGAGCAGCTCACTCCTACAGCACTGGAGTTTGTCCCTGGGAGCAGTGGCCACGAGAACCTCCGTGACATCCACCACCCCCCAGAACCTGCAGAGGTGAGAGGAGCCCCAGGGAGTGCCTGAACAGTGGTCCCAACCATGGGCAGCACTTCTGAGTGACAAACACACTGGGCAACAACCTAATGTGCTCTCCCAGGCCCCTGGGCAGGTGCAGGAACAGCTTCTGGTACCACAGGGACCTCAAAGCTGTGGTCAGGGAGCTCAGCTGGGGAGGCACAAGTACCAAAACTCACAGGAGCACAAGAGTCCCTGAAATGAGAGCACAGGTCTGATGTATTTCAAACCTGGCTGTCCAAGCAAGTCTCTTGGCTTTCTGTTCACATCCTTAAGTAGCCTCCTCCTACAGCCAGCCCAGAGTGGGAAACAAGTCCCTCAGAGCAAACCTGCCAGCAACAGTTGTACAAAAACCTAATCCAATGAACATGTGGATTTGGCTGACCAGATTCTTACCACAACTCGACTCAAGTAGTCCCTTGCCCACTGCTCTGGTACACAACACCCAGTAGCTGTTCCTTCCCTGTGGCAAGTCAGACTTGGCAGAACAGAACTGAGTTCAGCTCCACAGAACAGAGAGGAAGGAACTGAGCTGGTCCCTGTGACCTCCCTGCACACAGGGACAGCTGGGGACATCCCAGCCCTTCAGCATTTTCAATGCCTTCGACTTTCTTCTCGCTGGCAGTGTCAAAATAGTGCAGATTTGATGATTAATTGTAACCTAAGTTACAAAAACACAACACTGACTGGAAAAAAAAAACACTAGTGACTCCAAACAATCTCCTGGCTTGGAAAAAAAACCCACTAGTGACTCCAAACAATCTCCTGGCTGAGAGGAGAATGGCACCCATAGCAGCCTGGTTTATCCACACACCACGAGCAGATCAGACAGATCTTAACTGAGAATTTCCAAACTAACATCAAGGTTCAGTTCCCTCTACTGGTAGTGCATTTTATTCCCCTTTGAAGAGATCAACCCATGTTATAATTCATATATATACTTACTTCCATCCCTACAATCAATAAATTATGTGCTCTTACAACCTCATTTCCAAAGCACATTACACATATTTCAGTCAATACACCATTTTCCTTAGTTGTAACTTAAACCCACGTGTCATGAGCAGCTGGACAAAGATTACAACATGTTTTACCTGATAAATCTTTAGCATCAACAAATACAGAGTAGGATTTGGCTGCATTCAAACATACTTTGGTTGTCTGGACCAGATGGGTTCTGACAGGACTTTCTGCTGGCAAAGCCCATCAGTTTGCTTCAAAAGCTGAGAAATGCAGTGTTTCAATTTAAAGTCAAAAGCAACAAAAAATACTCTTGACAGACTTGTTAGAAAAACGCTGTTTTTAAAAAAAAAAAAAAAATCAAAACATCTACTATTCATTAAAAAAGGTTATTCCACGTGTTAACCCCAGGACTGTGACAAACACAGCCTGTGTCACTCACACTAGAAATCCTGTTGAAGGAATCTGACAAGTGATATAAATAGGACCCAAAATGTTGTATCCTGAATTCATGCTTGAAAAATATAAAAAAAAGCCTCTGTGGCAACATTTACCTTCAATTTACATTGCAGAATATAATGTTTTACTATAAGAAAAATGCAGTTAACATGTAAGTGGCTTTAATTAAAAAGATTAATGATTCTTTCAGCCAATTTTATGCAAAGTTAGAATAATCCAAAATATTTTTTTTTTCTCCAAAAATAGCAGGTATAGATGCTGTTCAGTATCATACACATTTAAAACAGGCTGAAACGTGACTTGTACCGACTGCTGAAGTTGTGTCTTGGTATCTGAGCATAGAAATCAGGTAGGCAAATATAATAGATTACCTCTTACAAAAATAGTAGTAGTCTTTAAGTATAGAATACTGCTTAACTGTTGAAATGTAGGAAAAGTCAGCATTCTGTATGTTCAAGATATTAGTTTTTAATAGCAGCTGAATGGTCCTGTGGCAGAAACCACAGGACCCATTTTCTTGAAATAAAAAATTTAAAAAAAA
>NW_008686484.1:19643-25207 GCF_000695815.1 Acanthisitta chloris
ATAGAGTCTCAGGTAAGGCTGGGAAGGGTCACTCCACAGCAAAGCCACAAGTCTCTTCGATGGCTGTTAGCAGCTTCTCGTAGAGCTTCTCGTAGCTCTCGTACGGGGGAATGTCGATCCGGTTGAAGCTGCAGGGGAGGGAAGGAGAGAGGCTTCAGTGTCTGAGCCCCAAGCACCAAGCAAAGGTCTCTACACCTCCCTGGAAACAAGACAAGGCCAACACAAGTGCAGCTGAGCAGAAGTAATCTCTGTTTTTCATACCTCTGCGAGGACAGGTTTGACTGTCAGAATTGGAGGGATGACAAAGGCAAAAGCAGTAAGGCTGCTCAAAATACACTGCTAGCAGATTGGTCTTAAGTTATAGATCACAGAGACCTGAAAAAGCCTTACCAGGTATGAGCTTTGGGCAAGTTGTTAGTGCTGGCATCGATCTGGTGTATGGTGAATAGTCGTGGGCCTGCAGCACCTGAAAAGCCAGAACAGATCTCTGCTAGACTGTGTAGCACAACATGTCTTTGTTGCACTGCCACAACGAGAAAAGGAACTAAACCACAAAGAGAATCTCTGCACAAAGAAAGGTGAAATCAGAAACAGGAGAAAACTCCAAACAAACTCCCGGTGGCTATGCTCAGACTCCTCCTCTCCTCCCACACAGACAGTTATTTAAACCAGGGAAAGATAAGGAACAAAGTGCTGATAAGGAAGGATAAACCACCTGTTTTCACACAGTGCACCACATCATTCTAACAGTTTTTAACTCCTCTCACTGCCCCTAGACAACCAAACTTACACAGCTGTCCCTGTTGTATAATGGTCTTGAGGAGCAGCAATTCCACAGAGGAGTCACAACACCAATTCCTTACAACTTTGTTAAATTCATGTGACTGTTAGAGATTCCCTTAATCTGCTAAAGAGAAAAGGTTGCAGCACAGCAATCCTTCACTCTTGGTGTGCACTCAAGATGCCACAAAGGACAGAAGAGGTTACAAATGCCCCAACCAGAGCAAAACAAATCCTGGTCTGTGTAGACACAGTAGAAATACAATTCACAGGGTCTGTCTTTCTCAAGGGGACTCTGCTCTTAAGTCAGAGTCTGAGCTCGTGCTGTGTTAGTGTTAGTCTGAGAGTGTGGTGTCATCTGGCTCCAGAGCTGCTCGGGGGATGAGAGAGCAAGAGTTTAACAGGAGTTAAACCCAGACTGCTGGGACAAACACAGGGAGAACCCCTCCAAGATCTCCTGCCAGAGAAGGGAGTGCAGAACTGAAACACAACAGAATAACAAGGTAGCAAACACACACAAAAGGCTATTTGGGCCTGACACCAGCCCATCACAATCTCTGCTGCCCCAGCCCCTCTCAGCTGGGGCTGTGCAGTGTCCCGAGGCTCCCCCAGCTCAGACTGATAAAATCTGTTGAAATCTGCTGCCCCAGCCCAGGCAGCAGTTACCTTGCAATGCCTTGAAGCCCTGCAGAGGCACTCTGGAAGAGCCAGTCACAAACTGCAGCAGTCGTGCTCTCCTCTCCTCGTCAAAAAACTCCACAGCTTTCCAGAACCATTTCACGATGTTGCTGTCTGGGGTACAGTGTTTTAACCTAGTATTTGCCTTCCAGTCATTAACATCAATTTTTCCCAGTCCACAAATGATGAGCTGTGAATTTAAAATAGAATTATCATAGGATTTTATCACTGATCACTCTAAGAATGGGTTTGGAGATCACCAAATGATCAATTGATTTTGAAAAATTGGCAGATGTTATACCAAGGGCAAATGATAACCTTTTGCTCATCTTAAGCAATGCAGACATAGAACTTTTTTTTTTTAAATCTATTTTTAAAAATTTTTCTTAATTTTACCCTTGTCCACAAATTATTTTTCAAATAGCCTTGAGTCAAGTCTAAAAAACCCCCAACCAACCATTTCAAGCTTATACAGAAGTGTCTTAACCTGTCAGCTAAGTAACAGAAGCACAGATTCTATCCCTGTATGAAAGTGCATGAATAATTCACATTTCAGCTCAGTATTTCCTTCTGGAGCACAGCTAAGGGTGTAGTTGGGATGGTCTTGTTCTTGTGGTCCCATAGATGTCACACCAATCAGCCTTCCCTGCTGACACTGAGAGTGGAAATCCACAACGGATCAGGCTGAGCTCAATGGGGATTCAATTCTGAAGACATTTTCTTGTGACTAAGAACATTAGACCTTCCCCCCTTTGTTACTCTGCAGCTGCAAAACGATTCTGGGCTAGCAGCATGGCTGGCTCAGTGCTGGGAAGGAGCACACTGGGCTGCAGGAGGAGCAGCCACTGACACTGGAGCCAGGGAACAGCAGCACACGTGAATAATTTACCTAAGTAAAAAACCTCAGGCCCACAGCTGACAGGCTGTACATCACACCTCAGTCTAAAACAGGCTGGGGATCTGTGGGGTTTGCCTTCAGATTGCATTATTTGGATGCTGATCTGGACATTCTGTAGCACATTAGTCTGTGACAGCACCTTTCCTTCTGCAGGATTTACAGGGCCAGTGGAGTCTGGCAAAACTCAGCCCTGCCAACCCCCCCAGGTGCCTGACAGCAGTGGTGGGAGGCAGTGACAGACTATTTTCCTGGCAGCACTGAATTGAATAGCACAGAACTGCAGTGTGAGAACTCTGTACTGAAGCAGCAGTGCCCAAACAACTCGAGGCACTGCAGGTACAGCTCAGCAGGCTCAGCCCAGGGTTCAGGTGCAGGAAAAGCTCTCCCACCACTGCACTTGCTGTGAGTTGTCACCTTCAGAGACTCTGCACAGCTCCCAGGGAAGGCACACACAGCCTGCCCTGGTGCTCCTCACCCTGACTCTGCCCCGTGCAGGACACACCTGCAGCCCCAGGGCTGGGACACAGCTCTGTGTTACTCAGGCTCTGAGGAATCCTCAGCCTTTTGTTGTTACACTGCACCACGTAACATAACATTGGTGCACTGACCTCTAACTCCTTCTCATCAAATGTCTTCAGCAGATGTTGTGGGATTACTTCATTAAATCCCTTCTGCAGTGCCAGGAACTGAGCTTCGATCCCTCGTAAAAACCTCCAGTTCACATAGAGCCTGAGAGCAAGTACAAATTGGGTTTGGGAGAGATGATTCCAATGCAATAAACCTGCAATTCCTCCAGCCCCCAAACAGCCTCACTGACAGGATAACACACACCACTCCTCAGGAAAAAAATCAGCAAAACAACACTGACAATTGCTTCATTAACTGAAGGTTCCTCCCCACATTAGGAAATATAAACCAACTCTGGAAGAAGCTGTTGATGTACCTGACATATTCCTTTTTGTTCTCCTCTGTCACAGGGATGCTCTTCCCATTGGGTTTCAGCTCGTGCTGAATAATCTCCCCATAGGCATTGTGCTCCACACAGAACGTATGGTCCAACACTCCTGTGATATCATTCTCACTGGTGGAAAGAAATCAGCAAGTGATTGAGTGAAAACATATCTGCAAACCTGTTACAGCCATAATCTATCTGACAGAAGCACAGTTTCATTTCTCAGTGGCATTTCAAAGTACTGCCTGGAAGCTGAAGGTGAACATATAGTTTTACCAGGTTATATTTTAAAACCATTATCAGAGTTTCAATGTTGTATTTTATTAATAAATTAAATAATAGGCAAAGTTAACAAACTAGCTCCTCCCCACCCCCCAAATTGAAATTTTCAGCCTTAAAGAAGCTGAATTGTGCAAGAAAGACATTTCTTAGATCTGTCTGAGCAGGAGACCAAAATACACTTCATTTTCACTGGATTTAAGACCATTATCACATAACTTGTCAGTCTAACATCCTGAGGTAATACATACAGTATCCAGACTAAGCTGTTATGAAGATCAGGGTCAACCAACTCCATGTCATCCAGAGTAATTGGCTTCCCAAGCAGCTGTTTGTAGAAAGGCAGTGTGAAGCCACCGTCGATGTAGTGCCCGTGGAACACAGCCATGCCCATGATCCGGCCCACAAAGTGGAAATAGGACAGGTGTTCCTGCAACAGAGGGCACAGGCAAAGCCACTCAGCTACCTCAGACCTCCAGGTGACAGCTGCTAAGTATGAAACTAAATTTCAATACAAAGAAAAGGGAAAAAAAAACCCAACCCCAAACCTTCTCTAGACACTTGTGTTTGGGTTTCACACACAGCACACTGAGCATGTTGCTTCCAGTCCAGAAGTCTTACTAGTAAGAATCAAAATAAACTCTAATTTCTCCCAAAGGAAACATAAATCTGCATCTCAGAGAAAATGAAGAACACATTTGAGAAGTTTCTTTGATCGGTGCAAAACAAATTATCACGGAGCTGTACAGGCTCCGTGTGCAGCAGCACAGGGTGAGGATCAGCCCCTGAGCACAACCTCTGCAGGAGGAGGAGGATTCCCCTCTGGGCAGAGCACCAGCCTCACCGGGTTGACTGCGGAGTCAGGGTTGATCTGCAGGGTGTAGATGTCATCCCTGGAGTACTGGAAGAGCCCATAGTATGGATTCAGCATCTCGTGGGACAACAGGTAGAGCCACTCCCTGGGAACACAAAGTATGGATTGGTACTTTATAGACAAAAGCATTCCTGGCCTGAGAGTCTCTGCAATGTAGTCTGGGTGTTCAATCTGACTGTTAAACACCAGTGTGAAGGATGTTGTCTCTGAACACGCTGAGACAAGGCTGAAATCAGAATTCTGTACTGGCTCAGTAAACACAGCACCTGAGAGCTGATGGATTTCCCAGCTTTCCAAGATTTTTCTCCAGATTACTTATTTCCAAGAGTTTCTGACTATGAAATTCCTTCACCCACTACACATCAAGACAAGACACTATGTATTCACTCAAATAAACTACAGAGATGTTAGAATCAAAGCTTTTCATCTAAACCATCTTTAGGCAATGCATATATTTAGTTCAAGTTTTAATTGTGTGTTCAGAAATCAGTAAGTGGTCTGAGAATTGGGAATGTCACTTCTTGTAAGAGCAAAGTAACCTCAGACTATTGACAGACAGAGGTTACTCAGCTGCTGGTTTCTAACATTTTGCTTCTAACTGCAGGGACAATTTGCAATAGAGCATATTTTGTGCTCAAGGTTGTGCCACAAACCAAGTATTTACTGGCATAAATTCTCAGACACCCAAACTTTACTAACCAAAGAAAAACACAGTAATTTTGACAGACACCCAAACCTGCCTCACATGTAGGACAGATGTCTGATGTGATATGTAAGTTGCATTTTTATTAACCTCTAATAAGTGAGATCTTTTTTGATGCAGTTTCTTTTAAAAGAGTGTCCAAACCTATATATTATTCTGACATACATTCTGATAGAGAAAAGAATGTGAGAGCAGTGTAAGAGCCAGGGCTGACAGCAGGTGTGGGGCAGAGACAGCAGTGACTGTTCACCTGGCAACACCTCCATAGTCAAGACCTTCCTCCCCACGAAATTTGATCATCAATCGCTTCCACAGGTCCTTTGGCCTCATCTTCATGACTTGCCTGTAGGATTCCTGTAAACACACAACACTTCCTTGTATTAACTGCTATTTACACACT
>NW_008686484.1:25219-44540 GCF_000695815.1 Acanthisitta chloris
CATTACAAGGGAGGCTCACACTCTGAGACCAAAGGGAATGCAATTAAAGTGGATGCTGTTAAAGGGGACACTATTCTCCTAGACACTAACCAGATGCTTAAATCCCAGGCTGTTACTTAGCTTTCTACAAATGTGCTAACATTTGACAATATCATTGTCAAATAAAACAGATGAGAAGAAACACCTCCTGTTAAATACCCAGGGATGAAAAGTGATCACACTCTGAGACCAAAGGGAATGCAATTAAAGTGGATGCTGTTAAAGGGGACACTATTCTCCTAGACACTAACCAGATGCTTAAATCCCAGGCTGTTACTTAGCTTTCTACAAATGTGCTAACATTTGACAATATCATTGTCAAATAAAACAGATGAGAAGAAACACCTCCTGTTAAATACCCAGGGATGAAAAGTGATCAGAACATACTCTCTCCTTCTCACATATCTTACAAAAAATAGAAAAATCTGTGTCAGTAAACTCCTTTAGTTTTGCATGAAGTCTCCTAATTCTTGCAGCCTGAAAAGCCAACAGTGGAGTTTCTACTCTGGGTGTCACACACATGCCAAACTTCAAGAACCTCCTTAAGAAGGGAAGCAGCAATGCCATCCCAGTAAATACACAATTATTCTTCTGTCAGTAAGGGTTCACCAAGAAAATACAGGGAGAAAGCTGAAAGGCAGAACAAATGCTAATGTTTAAAAAGGGATTAAAGCAGAGAAGTCTAGTTCTTATTTATGTCTAGTTTAAAAAGGAATTAAGGCAAAGAAGTCTAGTTCTTATTTATGTCTAGTATCAGCCCCAAGCTCAGGCCCTGCAGGACAGTGGGCAGGGAGGTGTGCTGGGACTTGACATGTGTGGCTGAACACAATTTCCACTGCTGCAGCCTTCCCTCCCTTTGTTTTCAAGTTGCTCATGAACTGGTTTGACTGTCTCCAAAGGGAAGACCAACACAAATTAAGGCAAAGAAGTCTAGTTCTTATTTATGTCTAGTATCAGCCCCAAGCTCAGGCCCTGCAGGACAGTGGGCAGGGAGGTGTGCTGGGACTTGACATGTGTGGCTGAACACAATTTCCACTGCTGCAGCCTTCCCTCCCTTTGTTTTCAAGTTGCTCATGAACTGGTTTGACTGTCTCCAAAGGGAAGACCAACACAAACCCTTCTTGGCTGGGAAAAACTGTGACAACACAGTGGGGCTATCAAATTTGTGGGTGGGGTAAAAAAGCAGCAGGGATGGGTGGGATGGGTGAAAGTTCTCAAAAGGACAGACTGTTCTCCAAAAATGAATTATAACTGTGTTTAATCAAGTCAGCAGAATGATTCTGCTGAATAATGCCATGAAATAGAAGGCAGACATCCCATTGTGGGCATCTCTGGCCATTCAGAAACTCAGACAACTCATCAAACTGGTCTGACACCGGAGGGAGGAAAAAGGGGAAGAAGAAACAACCAGAACTGGGATCAATGCTAAGTAATCCAAACTCTGCAGATGATCCTATTCAAGAGTTACAATATATCCAAGATCACTAATAACAGTTTGGTGTTCCATTGGTGACATCCCCTCTAGAACAATTAGCTTCTTATATTCAGGAATGAGGTGAGACAGGATCTTCAGGTACAACATGGAGTGCTTGGTTGGACTCCTCTCTCAGTCCCTGACCCACAGGGAAAGCTTTCCTTGATGTTCTGCTTCTCGACAGGCTAAATACATCTACTTTAATTACCTAACTATCTTAACATCCCCTTGAAATGTTTCCTCTTCCCATTTACTGCTGGGACAGGATCTTCAGGTACAACATGGAGTGCTTGGTTGGACTCCTCTCTCAGTCCCTGACCCACAGGGAAAGCTTTCCTTGATTTTCTGCTTCTCGACAGGCTAAATACATCTACTTTAATTACCTAACTATCTTAACATCCCCTTGAAATGTTTCCTCTTCCCATTCACTGCTGGGACAGTTCCAGTTTCAGGAATTCCGTCTCGGCGAACGAATCCTTAGACAGCCACGAAACCTCCTCCCCTTCCCTCAGCGTCAAGAAACGGGTCAAAAATCTCACGTTACCTCGAAAATCTCCTCCCTGGACACCTCGATCCGACAGTGCCCAGCCTGAGGCTGCTGCTGGGACAGCTCCTGCCTCAGGATCTTCAGCTTCTGCACCAGGTCTCGCTTGTACCTGGGCACGGTGAGACACTCGGCCTCGTCGGGGAGCTGGCACAGGGACACGACCTGCGGCGGCTGCGGGTGCTGCTGGTCCTTCAGCTGGTTCTGGCGGCTGCACACACACACACAGAGCTGCTGCAGCCCCTGGGGCAGGGCAGCCCCTGCTCCCTCACCTGCTGCTCGAGCCTTTGGACCTGCACTGCTTTCCATTTACTGCTCTCATTACACTCACCCCGTCCAGGGCAGTAAAAGATAAATACAGGGAGATTTTACCTTGACTAGAGACATGTGCTCCTGTCTGCCTTGGCAACTCTGCCAGGTTTAGGGTTTCTTATTTCTGTTAGTACTACTCTGCAAAGTATGTAAAAGGTTACAGCACACACAATGAGGTACTATCCATACAATTTTACTCCTCAGCTGCTGACACCGAATTTCTCAGATACCATTTCCATATTTCCTCTGCGTGTTTTCCCTTCCTCCATTTTCAAATTCAGGGACCTGCCAAACTCTCTGCCTCTAATCTGCAGTCAATACCATAGTCTGTTGGAAATGGCTTGTCTGGAAAAGAGTAAGCTTACAAAAAGATGTTTGTACTGGCAGCTTGGCAAGGCCCTTGTCCCTTGTACCTGGCCTAGTCTGGACCACAGGAATGTGGGAGTTCACATGGAACTAATTGGCACAGATAAACAAGTATTTTTTACCAGCAATTCTAAGAGATTTTGTAAATCTGACTTCTCACTAGGAAAAGTAAACAGACTGTTGCAGTGATGTCCTCTCTGTGCTGTTTCTTGCACACAGTGGCTATTTTCCCAGCAGTTCAGTATGGCATTCCCAAACAACACAGGATAAAGCTGTTCTCCCTGAACCATCCAAGAATCTCTCTGTGTGGAGCACAACAATACCCTAAATTTACTGGATAAACAAGAAACATTACAATTGAAAACGTTTTCTAGTGGCATGTTAGTTTTTTTCAACAAGGAATATTCGATGGAAACAAAAAGTTGTAATATATTTTATAATTTCAGCCTATTTTCACTTGTGATTAGTTTTCAATACGAATCTCACGTAAACTGTGTTTACTTGACGTACAAATTAAAGCAAAAACCTTATTTTGTCTTCTCAACTTCCTAATTCCATAAGGAGGAATATGTGACAATATTCCCTTATAGGCCTGCAGAGAAGGTCACATTTCTGTACTAAAGAGAGCATCTATCCAGATGGATGGATGAGTGAAAAAGACACAATACCCTAAGCACAAAGCTACTCAGGGTCTAAAGGAAATCTAACCTCTGAAATGAGCATGAACTTGGGATCTATGCATCAAATTAAACCATTATTTCTCTCCTTGAAGTACTTCTCAAAATAAGGAAGTACTAGGAGGAGAGAAATAAAATGCCATCCTCCCTATCGGTCTAAAAATAATCAGTGCAGTATTAGCTAAACAATCTGCAGTGCTTAAAGCCCTTGAATCTCAGTTCTGTGTTTTCACAGCTGACTGACTACCCCTGATTCTGCACAGTGCTGGGAGGATACAGCTCAATACTGTTCAGGTGCTTTAACTATCAGAATCTGTCACAAACTCTCGGCCAATATTTTAAACCAGAACTGGGTAACAAGTTTGATTATTTTTGCAACTTATCATGTCATCACTGGAAGAACAAATGGCTTTACTCAGCTCAGTATCACAGAGCAAACTTTTTCTCATGCCTTTGAACCTAGAACACCATCCCACCCAAACACTGCTCTTATTCCTCTGATGATTTACAGAACCACAGGCCTCAGGCAAACCACTTTGTTTGTCTTTGAAAGAACAAATAAGGAGGTGGGTTTAAGGCAGGGGAAACTTTCACATATCCTGTTTGGGGCAACAGAAGGATAAACAGCAGAACTGATATATTAGGCAGCAGTGTGTGCTGATGACACTGCTGGGTGAGTTTCTGAAATGTTTCCCTAATCAAAGACAGATGGACAGGTGAAAACTGCAGGAGTACTCTAAGTTTAAATAAATGAAGACCAGTTCTGTGATTGTGGAAATGAGAAGCCAAATTGGATTTTCCAGCTAACAAAGGTAGCTCTGTATCTGTCCTCCACACTCCATGTACGACTGGCTACTCTGCCCCTGCTCCAGTTCACACCAACCTCCCTGGGAAGGCCAATTGCTCCAGTTCAGCCCAGTTAGCTGAATTTTCTACAGGTCAAGAATTGCCCTGTTGTAGCTAAGAGGGTCTGAAGTTTTTCTTCTAGTAAAGTATCTAAATCTGAATTGATTTAAGGAACTTTTCTGTGCTTCAAACATGAACATGCTCCTCCACTGATAAGTTTTTTTTCCAAGATAATGTTCATTTCACACCACCAATCTCAATTCAGCTAAAAGGAGCAGTGATTTCTTTGTTTAATTTTTAAAAAAAAGCACCCGAAGTGGCTGGTTGATGGGAGCCTGCTAAAAGTTCTGTAACACACACACATAGAACCAATTATTTCTCTAAACAAAACACGTTTAGACTCTTCTCCCCCTCGGGGTGTGAAGTTCAAGTGTGTATTGGGCAAAGCCTAGACAGCTCTGTGTAATGCATAAAAGCTATGTCAACTCCTGCATATTACTTTCCATTCCTCCTTTTGTCTTTTCAGTGCTTGTTTCCATTATTCTTTCTTTCAGCTTTTCTTCCCAATGATTCACTTCCTTAAATTAAAGGACTATTCCTTCTCCTCACTCCTTGCCCAGGGCTCTGTGGCTTTCCATCCAACCAACTCTCCATTGTTTCTTCCACTTAACACCTACTCAGTACTTTAAAGGTGTTTCCCAAGAGTATTAAAAGGTGTTAGCAGGAGAAACAATAGAGTCAAACTCCCAAATAGCTCGGACAAGGCGTCTGGGCATAAAAAAAAAAAAAAAAGGACTCCCAAATAGCTTGGACAAGGCGTCTGGGCATTAAAAAAAAAAAAAGAAAAAAAAAAGTTTGCTTTTTGGTTTCCATTTTTAGTAGAAAATCCCCAGTGTGTAACGAGTGCTCAGGGAATGAAACTAGAGCCAGAATTCTTTCGAGTTTCGCCTTTAAAAGTGTGATATGAAAATGTGATATCAGAACACCAAGGTAGAAAAAATGCAGTTTCTATTCTGTTTTACTCTTTTTTATAAGAAATAGGCCGAGTTAAATTATTGGGGCCTTATATTGAGAATATATTAACTAGTCCTGCTCTAAAACTGAAGGTAAGAGCTGAATTATTCCTCCTTTACTCCAGGAGAATAGTTGGGCACTTGCAGCCTTGACTAACCCATCAGTACTTCACACCACTGGCTCATGTGCAACTTCATATTTTAAAACAAGCTCTCCACAACGAAAAGCAGTAAGAAGCATGAAGAAAACAAAGCAGTATGAAGTATAAAAAAAACCAGCGTCTTGCTCTTAGGAGGAAGAATCTCTGGGCCAACCTTCCCCACTGACAGCACTTGCTTCCTGCCCTCTGCAGCATCCCAAGGCCACCATCCTGCCCAGATGCTCCCAGAGACACTCAGGAGCAACCAAACTTGTGCTGTGTATGGAGTCAACTGATGGTGTGTGGAAAAACAGTGCTCTGCTTGCACTGCTGCCAAAGGGCAGAGCACACCCTGCCACCCAGTCAGCACCCTGAGCCCCTCCCAGGGCCAGAGCCCCAGACTCACTTCAGCACCAGGTGCAGGTTCGCCGAGAGCCGTGGGTCGGTGAACTGCGTCGTCCTGTTGTTATGGTCAACAAAATAAACTCTGCCCGTCGCTGTGTTCCGGATCTCCCATCCAGGAGGCAGAGGACCAAGCTCTTCACAATTGATGTTGCTAAGATCCCTGTGAAAACAAATATGAAATGAAAAATACCTCAGCGATTGGCCTCCGAGCCAAAGCGGCGTAAACGCGACGGAGCAATTCCATGAAGGCTGAGAAAATGTCTTGTTGGAGGAATTGGAGCTGCTCAGCTGGGAGATCTGCTCCCAAGGTGAGCCCACCACGGCAAACACACCCCCAGGACACAAGCCCTGGGGAAAAAAGCCTTATCAAATCACCTCCAGAGTCACAAACTAAGGTCAGTTGTTACAGGACTCCCAGAAAAATCAAGGCCACTGCCCTGTTTGTCAAAAGAGAACTGCAGTTCTGCACCAATTCTGCCATCAGGCACACAAGGAACTGTGAATCACCTTATGAGCTACAAAACTGAACTGTATTTCTGAGGGGCTGGACTTCCCATGAAGAATTGTGCAGGGATGTGTGTCTGTGGCACAGGCAGTTTTGCCCCCAAGCCCTAAGTGCTAGTGGGAAGCAAACAGCTCCCCAAGAAAATATTTCAAACCCAGTGTTATAGGAACAGTGACTCAGCTCTGCCCCAAGCTATGCAGAGGTGGCTCCACAGATCTCCAGAAAAATTCTGCTGAAATTAGGAGGATGGAGATTCATTCCAGAGCTTCACTGAAAACAAACACTGTTCTCCAAAAAGGTACCCTTATTGACTCCTCATGGACATCACTCACACCTCAGACACCTCACCCTGCCCAGTGCAGACTGTCCCAAAGGGATAAGTGCTCAGCTCTCCCAGGATGGTGTGAGGGGAGGGAGAACAGAGCCAAGGGACAGAATGGCTAAAAAGGTGCTGTCTGCAGGGACTCCAGAGACTGAGGAGCCACGAATGGCAGCACAAGGCTCTAGGACAGAATTTTTCCCCATGAACTCACTGCTGCTGAGCTGCAGGGATTACTTCTGCTGACTACATGACTGTGGCTATTAGCACAAAAATACAATATTCCTCAGAAATGACATAAACTCTTATCAACTCTAAGCAAACAGCCAAATTCTGTTCTCAGAGACACTCATGGAGTTTGTACTGCCACACCTAAGGGCAATGCTAACTGAGATGTCATACAAAACTAGTACACCCCAAACTTAAGGATTAGGTCTTCATATAATTGTTTTTTAGAGCTCAGTTGTGTGGAATACACGAGTCCCAGACTTAATAACACACAGCTGTGAGGTGTTTCACAGCCTCAGGTCTGCAGGTTACACACCAGAGCAAGGTATAGTCTCACAACACCAAAACAGCAGCAAAAGAATCATTTGAAAATGCAATGAAATTGTGGCCATGAGGCACTTGGTCCTTCCTGGGACACCCACTGGCATGGGAAGGAACACAGTGAAGCTGCTCCAGGTCTCACAAGCACCTGCATTATCTGCCAGTTTCAAACCACACACATCTGACACCACCATCCACACACTTGAGGCACAGAACATTTTCAACAGGGTTTCTGATTATCTAAATAACAAAAGTACCAATAATTTCCATTAGCATCCCTTCAAACACAACAGAAATAATCAGGGGTACAATCATGTACAAGATGTACATGTGTCCTGTGTAAATAAGGGCTTGAAATTAGAAAGACTTCAAATTTCTCTTCTCCCAAGTGCTGAGACAGCTGCAAGAATCCAACCCAGTTTTCACTGAAGTATCTTGCTAAATCTAAATTTTTGGAAGTTTGTTTCATTACTGGACTGGGCTCTTATTCATATGCAAGATCCAGACTCAGTGAACTGTACCTGTTTTCAAACCACCAGTGTAATTTATTTCTTGATTTTCCATCTTTGCATTAAAATAACAACCTGCAGAACTGAGGAAGAGAGATTCGTTTATTTTGATGAATGACTTGTTAAAATGTTATATTAGGGGCCAAGAAACAGAAATATAATGATATAATGTCAGACAGACAAAACTCTTGAGGAGAACATTGCTGAAATGACTTTGATTTGAAACCTCAGGGGTAACTTCTGTCATTTCTTACCTCGGTACTCTTGGATCGTGCCACGTGCTGACACCAGTCTGAGTATGCAGAAAATAGACCTGACCTTGCTGAGTTGTCCTTTGCTCTGTGAAATCAAGACAAACTAATAAGTGTAAGAACACAAAATGTAACATGAAAACCCAAAGACTGATTTCCCGAAACTAAGGAATCAAAAAGAGAAGACACAACCTATTTTCCCAGTTTCTCCAGACCCCCCAAGTTATGATATTTTGGTGTCCATACCATATCCTTCAGGCAGATCAGGAGGAGTGTGCAGGTGTGTCCTGCTCATGTAGTTCCTGTGCCTCTGGGACCGGACCCTCCTCTCAGCCAGCCGCGGGTCCGACGCCTGCCCGCACGTCGCGCCGTTCGTGCCTGGGATCGGAGTGTTCTCGTCCACAAAGCAGCTCAGGGGCCTCCCCGGGCTGGAGTACTCGGATGCTGGTCTGGGGAAATGGGGAATTGCACAGCTGAGTGGACACGGGTCACTCCACACACCTGCTGGGAGTTTCATGTCAGGACTGAGCCGTGACCTGCCCAGGAGACACCTCGATGATGAGCAGAGAGCTCTGCCCTGCACTCCAGGGCTCATCCCAGAGGAACCAGAGCTCCCTCACACATCTGAGGGTCTGACCCAGCAGCATATGATGCTGCAGGATCTCGAGCACATCAAATGCTCACGTGAAAGTTCTCACCTTAAAACAGAGCCACGAGAACAAAATGATTTTCAAATAAGCACCATACAGCACAAACTTCCTCACCTTGCCTTCACATGGCTCAGGAAGTGATCAGCAACTGTTCCTTCTCATTTATAAGGAAGGTTATTAGATGAGGGTGGTGAAAAAGGGGCAAGCAAGGTAAAAAGCAGTTTCTCTCGAGAGCTCAACTGCAAGAGGAAACATTGAACTGTGTATCTTGTGTCTCAGTGCTGCTTTCAAAAGGATTTAAAGTGGGTTAAAGTGGGATTGAAAAGGTCACATGAAATCCCCAGAACAAGTTATACATTTTGCAATTTTTTTCTACTGTAAATGTGTCTAGAGCTTAGAATAGGTATTTTCACATACCAGGAAAAACAGAGAGGGGCAAATTAAAAGCTGTTCAGTCCCCTCACTCCAAAACTGCAAATATGCACCAGAGCTGGCAGTGTTAACAGCACAGATTATTTTAAGTCAAATATATCCATGCAGAGAGCAGAACAGCACTGAGAATGGAAGAGACAGTCTGCAGGCACAGACAGTCTGTAGGAGAGGCTGAAAAACATGCAGTGAAACTGTCTACAGTTCAGGTAACTGTGAAACTGGTTGAAGCTTCACATCACACATCTCCAGTTATCAGGGAAGGTGACTGTGATGGTCTCAGAACATGCTCTGTAGCAATCAATTTTTGCAGCACTGGATGATATGGTCATAGCAGGTACAATGTCAGCTGCTCATCATCCCTTCTTCATCCCTCACATATCTGCACACTGCAATCTCTGTACTGAGAGAGCTTCTACCATAGCATCTCTACAAGAAAACAGATGCTATGACTCGGGGAGGAAAAAAATCTAGTCCGAATGATCTGAGTTAGACATGAAACAGCCTGAGGGAGTAGGATGTTAGGGAAGTACAGAGTGTTAGAGGGACTTGGAGGAGTGACCAACCCCCCTGTTAGAGCCCCTGGAGTCACCCCCCAGTGCCTGAGACAGGTCCTCACCGCGTCGGTCGCTCCCACTGGGTGGTCCTTGTGATGTGGTTCAGGTACTGGATCCTCCCGGACGCAGTCCTGCGCTCCTCCCACCTGCAGCACAGCACCCTCAGCTCAGCCAGGGCCACCAAACCAGCACAGCTGCCAGCCCTGGAGGACTAACACCACTACCAATCATGTTAGCTGAACAAGGGAACAGGGAACAACTGGAAGCTGAACACCAGAATGGTTTAACGTATTCCTCCCTTGGAACCAGGCACACCATTAACACTATCACACCTTCGTCTGCAGCAACTGTTTGAGTCCTAATTAAATCCAAATAGCCATATCAAGAAACATGAAAACATCATGTTTAATTTAGCTTCTTCTGGCCACTGACTCGGCACTGCTTTCACAGCACCTTCATACACTCCTTGCCTTCATTAAAATGTCAGCTTCAAACAATGTGGCTTTCTAATTATTATTCACTTTGCCCTCCAAAATACACCAGGCTGTACAGCAAGCTTTGCAATTACACAATTAAGTAAGCAATATTTATGCAAGGAACATTTTGAAGTGAAAATTTAGAAGCATTTTCAAAAGTGTTTTTGACTTATCTGGACTCCTAATTAACCCAAGAATGCCATTTAGGACTGAGATGATGATTTGCATTTCAAAATTCATCCTCTGAACATTCAGTTTCTCCTGTCTTTACCTGCCAAGAATCACATTCAGAAGGTCTGTGTTTCCTCTGAAGAAGCTGCTGACAGCACCAGAACCTAAACCAGAGCATTTTTCTGTGTTCACACGACTGGTTTAGGTGATAATGATGTCACTAACTCTCACAGGGACAAACCAGAATCCTAAACACAGCCCTTGGCAGGTAAACACAGCAAGAACTCAGGCTGCATTACCTTTTCCAGTCATGTTTTCTTCACTAGGGCATACAAGGAAGGAGAGTGACCCATGTTTAGCACAGTGTGGCACTGCAGCATGCAGCCAGGCACGGGTGGTCACTGCCTTGTTCCAAGCATTTATATACACAAATCTGTTTGTTGGCTGTGATTTAACACATTAGTTCATCACTTCTATAATATGAAAGACATATTTTCTTAGATAAGTCTATTTTTCAATGTCACCTCCCATTTTCCAAGAAGAGATAAGACAAGAGCCAAACTATCAACTGTTCTGTGTTTCCAGGCTGGCTCAGCTTCTGTTGCTGAATGCAAAACTGCAGGACTATGAGAGCCAGAATAAAAACCTAGTAGTTTATTTGTTTGCTTTGCTGCAGAAGTCTGTTGTAGGAGCTGTATTTGTATTTGCATCACAGTGATGTCAACTCACCCATCTGGTAAGTCGTTGTCGAACAACCGACTGCAGTCCACGACTTGTCCTCCTGTGCCTATTCGGTCTCGGGACTGGAGACTCACTATTAAGAGGATAAAAGAATTATTAAAGACATGACATCTGAGTGAAAACTACAGTTATGTTGGAAAGATTGGTACAGCTTGGAGGACTAAGCTGAGCCAGGGCAGCAGGGAGACACTGCCCACAGAACTGCTCAGAGAAAGAACCAGAACAAGGAATTCCTCTACTTTTGACTCCTCCTTGTGTATTTTGTGTGTCCATGGGTTTCAACACCAGCACATACACCCAAACACAAAACTAGATAAAGTTTAGCTGCTAAAAGCACTTCCCATTTGGTAAGAAGTCAAATGCAACTCACACCAAGCAGTGCTCAGCACCCTGAAAAGCCCTCACTGCCCTCAGCAAAACTGCTTCACTTTTTCTACATTTCATTTGTATTTTTTCACATGATTCATTGTAATGGATATTTATGCCTGAAGCTTTTGTACTGCAATTATGAAAACAAAGATTTTTTTGTTTTTTAAAGGCTGCTTTTGTTCCCAATATCACAATTTGCAAGTGTCCAATCTGATAATTTATGACACTTGTGTTCCTGCAGGGCTGGGGAGGAGTGTTTTGATGTTTTGTTATGCCTTTAACAATAAAACAATTGCTTAAAAAGCTAAATACGTGCTGTGGCCCACATTTCTTGAGGTGGCACTAATGTACCTCTGCATAACTGTTGTCAGGTCCTATTTATATGGGCAGTGACATAACGTTACAGACCTTCACCTGGGAACAGCCAAAGTTTTGTTGAGATCACAAAGTTAAAGTTGGAGCAGAACTGGCAGTTTTTGCCTGAGTCCCCAAATTTTCAACAGCATGTTTTGAAGCTGAGGATTCAGCAGCCCAACCCTGCAGTACCTGCTGCACTCCTAGCCCACAGTAACTCCTAGTCTTCCAAGAACACTGAGATTCCAAAGCTACTTCTTCTTAGAGCAAAAGACATCTTAAATTTCATTTCAACCAAACCAAACTCTCAGATGATGTATTTATCCCTCAACAGCCCCACACATCACAAGTTCTCACTGTTGCATGTAGGCAAGGTTTGGCAAGCAAAGCACCCAGACGAAAATGAAACTGAATTACCTCCTCTGCCTATGTGAGGACCACAATTTGTGCAGTTTCACTGTCTAACAAGCAACAGCTCCTTTTTTTCCTCCTGCAGCACCCCATCAGAAATGAAATGGTGGCACAGAAAAGAGCTGCAAGGCTAAGACACAGTTAGGTGTCCCTGGATCCACTTCTCAATTTCCCCTTTTCTTCCCCCATTTGAAACTCACCCAAGAATTGAATGAAGGATCCCCTTGCCCCTTGTACCCACTGTGCACTCGATTTGCAAGAGCATCATCTGCTGAATGTATCAGTTACATTTTGATATTGCTCTCCAATCTTGCATAGTCTCTTCATTTGAGACAGCTTATCACTCAAAGAGCTGAGTATATTTATAACTTATTCTATCTCCTTACTCATTTTTAATCTTGATTTCCCCACCATCTAACCACTGCAGTGGAATTATCTAGTTTTACTCAGGCTCATTCATCCATTCAACAAAATTGCATGAGTGAAGAAAGATTAAAATTTAAGAAGATTAATAATGACAACTTAAATAAAAAGACAGGAGTCTCTGGAATCTCACCAAGGATGCATTAAATTAAAACACAGCCACGACTGAGCAAACCTGACCTTTCTGATGGTACAAGCAGAACACACAGGGGTTTTGGTTGTTTTGGGGTTTTTTTTTCCTTCAAGGAATGCCAGTGCTGACGACCAGGATGCATGCAGCATACTCTGGAGGGCAGCATGAGAGCAGGGTGTGAGGGCACAGTCCCAGGACTGCCCTGGGCAGTGGAGCTCCCCTGCTCCCTGCACCAGCTCTGTCTGCTGAGCCCCAAAGCAAAACCACAGCAGGAGTGCTCAGGGGACCAATAAACTGGAGGAAAACCAAAAGACAAACCAAACTGACCTTGTAACACACCCCAGAAAAGTGGCTGGTTTATCCTTTGCTCTTCTGTGCAGGCTCACGTGGAATATTTAATATTCCAGAACAGCCTCATGTGTCAGCAGTGCACTTACAGTTCCACATTTCTCCCATCACTTGACTCTCCTGTGTCACCACACTCTTATCTTACCACCGTGCAAGCACTTGCAGATGAGATGCAGACAGACAGATAATGGATCATAAAGAGGTAAAGTCACAGGTGTTATCCAAGAGAACACTTTGAGGAAAGCAAACAAAGGCACCACAGCCCTTATTTACTGACTGGGAGTTCAGTGGTTTTCCCTGGCTGACAGAAGTGCTGCTTAGCTATCATTTGAACTAGGAACTGAACACAGAACTGAGCAGGCAAATCCACTTTTCTTTCCCCCATATCCAAATATTCTCATGAACGTCCTGCCACAAAAATCCTTACCCTGATGAACTTTTGACTGAAGGACCTATCCTTCACAAAGGACTTAGAATGCACCAAAGAGAGAGTGTTTATGAAGGTTTTTTGATGAAGTTTTTTGCGTTTTTCAATTTGAAAGCTTCATCTTAATTCCTAAATTACATAAAGTTTACAGTGACAAAGCAGTGACTGAGGTGGGTGATAGAGTTTTTCACAGAAGTTCAGGCTCAAATTGTCACCATTCTTTACGGTGACATTTAAAGCTTTCTAAATAATTTTTTACTATCTATAGTCTTACTTGCCATGACACTTATTATAATGGTTTGGGGGTTTTTGGGGTGGTTTGAGTGTTTTGCTTTTGTTTGTTTAAGTTCTGTAGGTACACACATCTAGCCTGAGGTCCAAATGGCTGTGGAGTAGACACTGAATTCAGTAGAGAAAACTGCCATCTAGGAAGGCTGTTCCTACAGCTGCTGTTAATTTCCATGAGAACTCAGAGATAAAAACCTTTGCTTACCTACTATCTGTCCTCTAACAGTATCGTTGTCATTTGGCCCAAGCTTGCACAGATCCAACCTCTGATCTGCAAAACGAGGACACAGAGCACAAATCATACAAGAAAACAAAATACCATCACCAAACCAATATACAGCTCTTATAAAAACCAGCAAAAACCCAATGAACTGTCCCTCTTCAAATGACTGATATGCAAGTTTGGTCTGAAGGAGAAGAAACTAGTCCTCAGCTTACTTACAACCAGTGTCTTTAAGGCGGTTGATTGCGTTGGAAAGAAGTCTCACACAGCCCAGAAAACCAGCTCCCTGCTTTTTATGGATCTTCTTGTGATTCCACACACTGATTGTTATTGAATCTGACTTCCCAATATATCTGAAAAACGTGGAAAAGCAGCACTGTGAATGGCACTTATTGCACACTTTGATGGTGCTCCAGAAACCACCTTGGGGGGAATAAAAAATTATCAACCACTACATTAAAAATTGAACAGACACTGTAACAGCAAGAGAGAGCAAGTCATCTGCAGCTAAGATGTACACATTATACTTTAATGAAAGCATGTCTTATGGAGGAGCCTACTTGAATACAAACTCAGCTAAGAGCCTGGTTCTGGGGGGAGGCATTCAGTGAACCAAGGTCTACCCTAATCCATTCAACATGAGCAGGCTGTGGGCTGGCCTGGTGACCACAGCTCTCCAAGCAGCCACAAACATGCTTAGCTTCATGCCTCTGACCCAGGGGGATGGGGATGCTCATGGCAGCAGGTGTCTGTGAGCAGCAGGAGCCAAACACCAGGACAGAAGCTCAGCCCTCACCCTCTGCAGCACTTCTGCTGCTGTCCAGGCCACTCTGCCAACCCCAGCAATGCAAGCCACCCTCCAGAGCCCTTCTGCACCCCAGGGAAAACAAAAGCAAACCCAGTCACACATCTGCGGCTAACAAAGCTTTGGGAAGCTAATTTATAATTTACTACAGCAATGTGTGTTTGTAACACACAGGACACGTCTCACCCCATGGCACAAGGCTCAGAGTCCCAGCTGAGCTGTGCCACGTTCCCCTCCTGCCCCTGCTCACCTGGGCACTGTCTCCTCTCAGCATTCCCAAGGGCAGGCTTGGCAAAACCTGCATCTGTGTCTCCCTGGCTTGGGGAAACCTGGACACTGTAGGCTATTCTCTATTGGCCTTTTTTGTTTGAAGCTTTGTTCTTCAGAGGCAATTACTTTGTGAGCTGGTTTTTGTTTTCAAAACTTTGAGAGGACAATTTCAAAACACTCAAGATAAATCAGCGATTGCCAATACTGAATTATTATAGTTGTTTCAAGTTAAGGGAAATAAATTTGTAACTATGGCTTAGATCCCAAGGACTGCTTGTAGTTCTCCCTTCCCAGACCACAAGTTCCGGCCTTAGTTGAGTTCCAAGTGCCTCTTTTGTTTGTTTTTGAATGAAAACTGATCAAACTCACTCAACCAATATCTAAATACATCTCCCTATTGACTGTGGCTTTATTGGCTTTCAAACATCTTAGTATTTCCGTAAGAATAGAAATGATACTGTCAAGGTTGGCAAACCAAATAATTGAACTAACTGTCATGGCTTAAAATTACACCAGGTTAATATTTTTCCCAGTTTGTCCTTTTCTAAAAAGCAGAACTTTGACAACTTCTTTTTCCCACCTGCAGACAGGGACTGACCCAAGAAGCAGAAGACAGCAAAACCTGACTGTAGGCACAAACCCACGAGCATGGTTTAAAGTAACCACTGCACATCCAAACAGAATAAAAAAACCCAAACAAAACACAAACTTCACACAAAAAAAAGCCCCAAAGTTTTTTGACTAGCAAACTGATTGAATAACATAGGTCAGATTTTTGGCCTTACAACCTTGACAATGCCAATTTAGCATAGAGAACGAGATGAGGATGAGTATTCACGTGCACAGTTGCAGTCTACAATGTTTTATGTACTTAAAAGAAATTCTTATGAGAACAAAGTTAGGTGCACTTAAAAATAAAGACTTATCATGACCTGTCTTGATTTTTCCAGTTTTCCTTGTTGCTTTAAGAAAGTCAAAGGTATATGGTTAAACACAATTTCATAACAGAACAGTTTGAATAACACGTAGAACAGCTGAATACACAACACAGTTTCCAAGGACTCCTGTAACCTTTCAGGGAGAGGCTCTCAAGGTTGGGATGCACAGTCACCATCCACCCCAAGCAGGTGACAACTTTGGTATCACTGCTACAGCCTACTCTGATTTCTGCACCCAAAAAACCTCTCTGCTGCACACATCTAAAGGAAATAAGTAAGACAACTGCATTTTCCAAATAAAAACTGGGTTTTTTTTAAGGAAGAAAAGAAATAGTTAAGCAACTTCCAGCTGGCTTTAAAGCAAAATATTTCACCTCTGTTTCTGCATAATTTCAGGCATGAAAACCCATGGTTGCATTTAGAGAGTGACAGTAGGACAAGTTGACATTTCCAATTCATTTGGTGGATAAGTTACATTTGGTTTACATCATCTGGCAATAAAGTCCCAACATAAAAGCCTGAGCTAGGAATTTTATTTTTTATTAAAAAAGAATGTTCCAAAAAATAAAGTGAGTTTGAAAAAAAAAAAAAAAAAAGAAGCAACAAACCAAACCAGAAACAAAACCCACATGCTCCCCATTTTGTAGGATGATTTTCTTCCTCCTCATAATTAAAGTTTCTGGAGCCTACTTATTGTTTTTTCCCCCTCTACCCTATCAGCAATGTCTATTTCACAGCTTCAGTCCTTCAACAGAGGTAACAGGATTAGTATTAATGACATAGACATTTTGTTAACTTTCTACAATTTCTGACTCTATAAAATTAGGGCTTTGGGTAAGAACTGTATGTTCAGAAATTTTAATTTCCCTAATCTTAGCACTTCCACTTCTAAAAAACCCAAGTACTTGCCATACTGGAAACCTCCAAAATATTCTAATAAAATTTTACCACATAGGGACAACTGCTATTTTATCTAAATAAGAATCTCTTTGCCAAAGTGGCAAATCCCATACATGGCTCAGAAAGGTTTGGTCTCAAGTGACTTTTCATCCCCATGGCATTACATACACTTTCCCTGAAGAGTTCAGCTCCACAGAGAAATATGGAATGAAGAAAGTGGAAAAAAATCATTCCTGAAAAAACACACCTCTTCCTGATCACAGGCCAGATGTCCTCCCTCCAGAAAGAGAGAAAAATGCAACATCAAGAGGTATGAACTCAGGTTTGGAAGCCAGGAATTCCCTAGTTCTAACCTATGCTGTCACAGGCTCTTTTTATGACCTGGATGAATTACTCAGTTAGTTTCTCCATTTTCCCACTTCTGTTTTTTTTTTCCCAAGATAATGGCAGTGTTATGCTTTGAGCATCAGCTGCTTTTGAGTTGGGGGAGAAGAGATGTAATGGAAAATACCATCCCAAGTTCTTCTCTTCCCTCTCCCTGGCACTGCTGATCTCTGGCAGCAGTTGGAGGGTGTTTGAGCCTCTGGGATGGTCACAAGAGAACCTGCAGGGGCAGGAACAGAGCAGGGACACATGGTAGTGTCTGGCTGCTCCTTCTCCTCCCCAGCACTGCTCAGCCCATGCTGAGCCCACAGACACTGCAGAGCCCAAGCAAGGGAAGTCAGCTCTACTCCAGGTGTGCCCAACAGAGCCTCCTACAAGGGTCAGCAAAGGCTGGGACACCTCCAGTGCTGGAGCTGGAATGGCCACAACTGCTGACACAGACCCAGAAATGCTTTTGATCCAAATGCAAAGGGCATCAGCTTCACCAAACTGGCCTAAAGCACCATGTTGAGCAGGCAAAGCTGCTGCACGAAGCAGTTTGATGGCTCTTTGGAGTCAGATCTAGGATGGGATTGTCTAAACCAGCACTAAGCAGAGCTGTTGTCTTCTCTCCCTAAGAAAAATTCAGGACCATTAGCAATAACTAGGCGAAGTAGAGCTGGAGAGTTGGGGGAGAAAAGCTAATCTGCCAGGGCAGCACAACAGCCTGAGGATGTGAAGGCACCACAGAGCACCAGAACCTGCAGTGAGGAGATTTCAAGAGGTGGAGTTAGTTGTGAAGTTGGGTGAGGTTACACTTCAGAGGGATCACCAGAGAGGAGAGGAAGGAGCTGGAGCCTGGGGGTGCAGGTTTGAAGGGCACAGAGGAAAGATGGGACCAGGATGAGGTTTTGGTGGAGATCATGGTACAAACTAAGTGACACAGATGATATGACTTGCTATGCCTTAAGGGCAGAGGTGGGGAAAGCTGCAGGAGAGCTCTGGCTATCACAGAAGGGAAGAAATGGGAAGGAAGAGAAAAAGGGGATTTGTTAAGTTTCTCAACTGCTGGTTTAGGTAGTGTTTCAATGCTCTGGATGCAAGAAAGTCTGCAAATGTGTTAAGTCTGGTTATTCAAAAGCTTTGAGGAAAGGCCTGAACAATAGGGAAAACACAAACAAGACTGAAAATAAGGAAGGGGAATACATCCAGGGCAAGCATGGTATTTTACTGACATTAAACTACATCCAGACAGCAACTATTTGGCAATTTCTTTCTGGAAATCCTCCCAGATTCCCCCTCCACACACACACCCATCTAGGCTGAAGAATCCAAGCAACTAATTCAACCACTTCCTTTCACGCTAAGATCTGAATTAAGAACACGTAAAAGGCAAACCAACCCTGGTTTGTTCTTTGTAACCCTGTAGAAGTCTTAAAATCATTCTCACACAACAGATTATCTGTGGTGCTGAATCAGGTTAGCAAGTCATAAAATTCCCTTGGAATTAGCAACTTAATTTCGACATTATTGCATTAATATATCACAACAGCTCCACCTGACTGTGCCACTTGCATCTGCCATCACATGATACACGAGACTAGTAATTAGCAGCAGTGTTAACCTGTGATACAAATTCCAGGCTGGGGACACTTCAATCAGCCCAGCACAGCAAGAGACAGTTTTACTGCACATAAGCCTATTACAGCTATTTAAAAGCCAACAGAAATCTTCACGGAAGGAAAAAAATGCAGGATTTTTTCTAGGTAGCTGTACCTTCCTCTGGCTGAGCTCCTGCACGGTGTGGTGGCAGGGGCAGGTGAGCTGCCACGGAGCCTCCAGCTGCTCTGCTCACTGTGCACAGCATCTCCCCTGACAGTGCAGTGCCACAAGGCACAGCCTGGTGCTCTGCCATGGGGTGTTGTCAGGGAAAGCATTAAGATGCCTAAAACCCCTGTTATTTTCAAAGGATGAGAAGAAAGACTGAAGTGCATAGAATCATAGAATCAATCAGGTTGGAAGAGACCTCAAAGATCAAGTCCAACCCTACTGCGGTGAGAAGGTCTCCCCTGAGCCTCCTCTTCTCCAGGCTGAAC
>NW_008686484.1:44758-62150 GCF_000695815.1 Acanthisitta chloris
TTCTTGCCCCCCTGAGCACACTGCTGGCTCCTGCTCAGCTCCTGTCTCTCCACACTCCCAGGTCCCTTTCTCCTGGTGCTCTCCAGCCACTCTGGCCCAGCCTGGAGCTCTGGGTGGGATTCTGTAATCTCTGGTATGCCATCAGGTGCTTAGCTGTAGGATGGTTACTATACCTGTTTATTTATCTTTTTCCCCCCCCAAATAAAAGTTACTTATCTTAATATCTGCTGCAGATGGAAAGCTGAGACCTGACACTGGGTATATCACACTAAAAGTTACTTTCAGATAAAAGCAAGCAGTGAATTGTGGTTCCAAAGAGTTCTCATCTTTTACTGCTGCTTTAAATAGGAACTGAGAACTATGTGACTGATGTTTGTAAATGGAAATACACTCCCATATAGTAAGGAATAACAGACAAGGCTATAAAAGGGGTTAAATGACTATCAAGGAAATTTGGAGAGGGAAAGGATTATTTTCAAATTACAAGGCCTGACATAATACTAAATTTTCCTCTGGATTAGAAATGCTGAATACATTCCTGTCACCAGGGAATTCAACAGCCAGAATCAGCAAAAGTTCTCCCTACAGGACCAAATTTATATTGAAAATAATACACTAATTAAACAAAATCTACTTTAAGGAATCATCTTCCCCAAACAAGGAAAAAACCCCCAAACATGACCCACAAAAATACTTCATGCAAGTCTGAATTCCTTTGGGCAATCCAGCAAGAGATGCCCCAAATCCACCTAAGCAAAATATTCTGCCAGAAACCCCATTTCTATCTCTGCTTTTTATAATATGTTGTGGACTGCAATCACAGTTATGCTTTGAAGCCAAGACAACTACAGTATCCAGATACAACCCCGACTTGCTCTATAAAACAACCTAAAATACCATCTCTTCATCCTTCCTTAGAAATTACAACCAGAAAGGAATTTTTCCTAAAGATGTTACTGATTTTCCCATTACTCTCGTTGCATATCAACATCCTCATTTCCTACATCCTTCACTCCTTTTCTCCAGAAGAGAACCAAGTCCTCAAGCCCATGGAGCACTGAGCTCCCCTTATAACCCATTCCAGTCACTGCATCCTCCCACAGCCCTTGGAGCACCCAGACAGGACTGGCAGATGGGGATGGCACAGGGAACCTCTGGCATTTTCACCCAGACACTCACAGCAGGTAACTGCCCAGTGATGTCCCACCACTCCTGCAGGAGTGTCCCTTCCCCAGCTGTCCAAAGGTCAGGAGGATTTACACCCAGCCAAGCTGGCAGCACTTTCCACCTTTTATCCCTGCAAAGCTCTGCACTAATGCTCATTAGCAGACCCACCTAACTTAAAACACAATACACGTCTGTGCTTGCATTTTGGGGATTTTATTTTAGCTTTGGACTGATCCCTGCAGAGGACATGGAAGGGCAAAGGTCTGAAACTGGACTGATCCTTGCGGAGGACATGGAAGGGCAAAGGTCTGAAATGTCTGTTCTATACAAATCAACACTTTGATAGGTTTGATAACATTACAAAATCAAATTAACCTAGGATTCTTTAAATATTAAAGAGAGCCAACCCTTCTCCATGAACTCAGAATTTGTTTTATATCAGTTTTTCTAGGGAATATGAATTACAGTCTCCCATGCAGGATCTAAGCTTGGATAATAAAATTAGAATGCTGTAGCTTTGCCCAGAGAAAGTGCTATTGTTTCACTAAGCAGCCACAGTATTTTGTTAAGCAGTGATAAGAATGTTCTGTATCCTGCACCAACACACCATGAACAATGACTTCAAATATTCAGTCCTGGATATTCACCTAGAGAGCAGGTTAAGACATGACTTTAAACCAGGCCTGCCACATTCTGCTGAGAGACCTATCAAGCTACTTTTCTTCACTGGGAAAAAGGGGGATGAGAAATTCTCTGTGTATTAATAATTGATCTGCCGTAGGTTTGGTGATGGCCAAAGCCATCAAACAGGCTCTAATATTATAGGATGTGGAATGGAGCCATGGGATAAAAGTCAGAGATCAGAACAGAATACAATGAGGCCAAACAGTTCACTTCTCATCTTCCATCCCAAGAAAAAAAGAGAAGAATAAAAGAATAAAAGTCAGGGAAAATAAAGCATGCACAAACACAGAGAGACCTACATAAAAATAAAATAACCTGTATTATACAGAATATTCTATGCTTTAGAAAGACAGAGGAAAACTATGACATATTCCTGCCATGCTGAGGAAAAGCACCAAAAGGTGCTCAAGGGAATGGTAAGAACAATTCATAGTGAGAAGAGCATTTGGGACAGAAAATGACAAAGGAGAGAAAACTGAACAAAAGTCACATGGAGACAAAGACTCTGTAGCACTGCAGCAGACAAAAATAGCACAAAGAGAAGAGCAGTTTGAGGGAAATATTGTCAACTACTTGCTACATTTTACAGAAGTGTTGACAGGAAAGTGATGCCCCAGCACAGGTAGAGCTGCAGACATCAGCACTGGGAACACCAGTGCAGTGCTTAGATTTCGAGGTACATGAGAAAGTGGAACTTTGAGACATGCATTTTTCACACAAACCAACAAACTCTGGGATACTTTCCCAGCTGTACATAGGACACAGTTATGAACATCTGACAATGTCTGTGTACTTGAGAGGATTTCACTTCAAACCTTTGGTTATCACTGTTACCACCTACAGGTCATAATGCTGATTCCATTTTGGGTCAAGTGTGTTCTTCACAGTATCTGTAGAATGGCATTGGCCAGATCCATCCACCACAACCTTAGCAAAGGGATCAGGAAGTCCTAAGAGGAGGAAAAGAAAACAAACTAGCAGAGGGATCAGGATGAAGTCCTGCATCACTGCACAAAAATCTTTTATTTGAAGTTCCTTTTATTCATAGTAAGAGCCACATTTAATGAATGGGAAGAGTATGACATATTAAGCACAGGAAATGGCTAAATTAGCAATTTATTTCACTGATATGGACATTTAACAACACATTGTGTTGTTAAATCAAACACATTTGGGAAAAGAAAGAATCTGAACACCTTAACCTTCCTAATTCAGGTTTGAGCAAATTTTCGGTACACGAAAAAGTCAGTCAAAGGCAGAGAAAACAGATTTACATCCTTCTTATGTTTAAGATCAATCACAATTATGATTTTGGTTGGTATTGGTAGTACAGAAAATTGCCTATAACAGGGTTTTCTGTAGCTTTCTGCTTCATCTTCTTGCAGCTTAGTCCCTTGGAAACACTGACCACAGGTTCAGCTGAACATCACACATCAGTGCCAAGGTGGTGCTGAACCAGTCAGCTGGAGATGGAAAAGAACCAGGACCTGACAGCCAATTAGCACCACTGCAACCACCCCCAGGGATGGTCCCATCACTGCTGCCCCCAAGTCACACACTCCTGTCCCTTTTTCCCCCACACTAATTCCTCCCTCATCCAGCGCTCGGTGAGTCAACTGGAGGAGCTAAGGAGGTGAAACATTAATCACATTTGCTGTAGAGCAATTTGGCCCCAGTTCCACCTCCTCAGGTGACTCGTGATGGAGCCAGGTGGGCAGCAGAGTGGCTCAGGACAAGTGTCAGGGAAGCACGTGGGGATGAAGACAAGGCAGGTGGGGAAGAGAAGGAACAGGACCTTGGGAGATCTGTGCTCGAGCACAGAAGTGCATCAAATCTAGAGGGCTTGGAGTATTTGCACTCCTAAAAAGTTACAATTGATACAAAAATCCAGATATAAGGCACATTTTGGGGTATTTGCACTCCTAAAAAGTTACAATCGATACAAAAATCCAGATATAAGGCACATTTTATTAGTGTCACAAATGACAGTGTAATTCTGTATCATCCCTTCTTCCAGCTCTTTTCACAGCTCAGGTCTGACCCCTCCAATTCCTCCTGCTCCCAGGGGGGAGGAGCAGGCAGGTGAGCTGTGTGTGCCTGCACAGCCAAGAGCATTCCTTCCTGCCTCCTTCATCTACTACTCAGCTCTCCTTTCACAACATTATTAAAATTAATTAAAATATAATTTCAGAGTAGGTCAGTATCATGGGGTGATTATTACTAATTAAGCAGCACATCTGTTTGCTGGACAAAATGTTCTTAGATGAATAACATTAATATGTGACACTAACTGAAAAATATGTCATTTGCCTGAGTGAGTAAATTTGTTTCCCACTCCCATAAAAACAGTGTCAGTGTTTTAATTACTATTATGAATCTGTGATGAGCGAGTGGCACCTCTGAAAGGGTTAGAAGTCCTGAAATAAAACAGTGTGAAACCATCAAAGCCCTCAGCCCATTTCTGCAAATATCTTAGCACAATAATCATATGCACACATTGGGCTAAAGAACCTGCATGATATTTACCCCATCTACAACTAAAACCAGCAAATACAAAACTTTCACAGCTACTTACGGAAAAAGTCCTTTTTCACCAAGTTTTTTGCACACAGTACTGTAAGAAAAACAGAAAGGCAAAATTAAGTTACTGATTGCCAACTTAAAAAGGAAAAAAAGTTACTTTACCTGTCCAGTATTCCAGAAAATTCTGTTTAGAACAAAATGAACATGAATGAACTGTGATCCTTCAGTTCATAAACCCTCGATCATAAACCCCAGAGCATCAGGCAGCCAAGGCTGTTCTCCTGTGTGCTAATAAATAAAAGGTTTCACCTGAAAAACACTTGGGTGGAGCAGACTAACTTCTGAGGCCAGAGTTTTGATGGTTCCAAAGATATCTTTTATTTTGTAGAGGCTGATAATTGTTTCAGGCTTTTGTTTAAATTAAAAGCAGAGGAACATTTGCATTTGTCCACTAAAAATACCAAGGGGAAAAACAATCTTCTATGAGAGTAAATTTGAATAAGCAAATAAATAAATAAAAGGTCAAAGGGGACAACTTCCATAAAAAGATGCCAAGGTACACACAGAAGAAGTCTCACAAACTGCATCACTGTTCAGCTGCATCTGCTTATCTGTTATCACAGGTTTAGCAAGCAGGAAATATTGGATTCCCCTGTGAAACATTAAAATAGTTACTGATAACACCAAAGGATTCTTGGGAGCTAAATAACGAATTCCCACAGCTAGTACAAAAAAAGGCAAAAAGGGGAGTGGGGGAGAGGTATTTGGTTGGAACCAAAGCTGCAGGAGGCTTCTCAGTATACAATTCCCTTGGATAGTTTTCCTATGAGATCTCCAGTATTTATTACTACCAGGGAATGCAAAGACAGAAAAATGCATCCAATAATCACATCTCACAGACACCACCTACACCCAAACAAAACTGATCACTTCTCCCCCAGAACATCCTCACACTGACCCTGCAGAGCTCCTGATTCCCCAGTTCCTTTGACACTCTCTGCCTGAATAAAAGCAAGCAGAAGTAGTCCATGAACACTCCCACAGAGATTTCCACAAGCAGGACAGGGAAGCTCCACTCTGTGCAGTCTAAATCAATGGAATTAATGTTTTCCTGATTTTTACGTTCATTAGGAGGTAGATTTTAATGAAACTGCTTTCTTTGGGAATTGAGCACTGTCAAATGTAGTTTTGGTCCTCCGTAAAGGATTCACCCATTAATGGCTACAGTCCTAGAGCTATCCCCTCACACTGACATATTCCACAGGAAAAGGACACATAAGCTCCCAGGAAAGTTTCAGCACAGTAGTTGGGTGCAAGGGGCTGCTAATAAGAACACTGTTAGCCTGAAAAAGATTGCCTGGCTCCAGGTTGTTAGCTGGTGGGATGTCTCAGATGAGAAAAGTAACAATTACAATTTTTCTCCATTCAAAGACATCCTGGCAGTCCTCAAGCAGAGCTCCATTTGAGGGATTTTCACCCAATAAATCCACTGTAAACAGTAACAGTAGTAAAATACTAACAGAGAGCCAAAGGTTTAGGTATTTTTGATAGCTGGTGTTCAATCAAGTGTAGGAAACACTGTCACATCACCCTCTGCTCCATAAGACATTCAACCAAGTCTCTAGGATGGTGTAATAAAACCCCACAGTTACTAAAGTCTCCCATGTTCCCAGCAATTCAAAGTCTACTCTATCCAGACCACTGATACCAACTTAATGGTATGTGAAGAAATGGATAAGACAAACTTAGCAAACTGCGTCTGCAGCTCCTTAAGATTTTATTACACCAAGAATGTCCTCAGCCCAAGCTGTCAACAGCTGCCCAAGAACCCACCAGCCACTTTTCATCCAGTGGTGAAAAACCTCAAGTCAAATAGATCCTTACATAGATAGGCCCTTTTTTAAATATCTAAAAAGATATAATTATTGGCACAATTTCACCCACTGCATGAAGTGGGAAGGGTCAAGCAAAGCCGAAGGCTTTAAATCCAATACCTAAGTCAAAGCTCATCTCTAGCACAGTGAGCCACACAGTGTGCTCCTCTAACTGTACAGTGTGCAAGACAAAAGAGGTTGGACTAATCTTATGAGAGGAATTGCAAGGTTAACTCATTGCAAACACTTCTTTTCAGAATAGTAAGCAACCCTGCCAGGGCAATTTAACCAAAGTCCCATTTTTATAAGATTGGGCACACACAGACTAATAACCACTTCCCCAGCAATTAGCCATGAGCGAACAAACTAATGTTTTTGGCTCAAGATTCCCCTCTCTAGTAACCACATTTAAGGAAAGTCAGATGTCAACCCACTCTGGCTTTGTCAGCTTAGCAAAACAGGAGAGACTCTGAGAAACCTTCCATTAACAACAGCCTCTCTGCCAGGTATTTCTGGGTGGAATAGCCCAGGTCCCAGGAACTTCAGCTCAGTTTGAAGGGAAACAATCTTCTTCCTTACACAGAGCTCTGATCTATCTCAGGAATTTGTTTGGACAAGGCTTTTCCCACTGGTGGGAAAAGTACCAGAGTTTATGCTCTACTTTTCTACAGTTTCGACACCATATTAAAACCTATTCTGAATATTCTGATAACCAACTGATTAATAGTTCCTTGAGAATAAAGACTAAGGAAGTTTGGTTTCCTATGGATTTATGTTTTATGGTTGACTGAAAGCTATGGCTGAGGCTTTTCCCACCAGTCAGGCACTTAGACTCTCCCACACAGACTCTCCAGTGGTGCAGCAGCACAGGATCTCCTGCTGCAGCTTTTTCCTCTCACTGCAGGTCACTGCCAGGGTCTCCTCTTTATCCAGGCAATGATTCTCATAAAACTCATGGGACTTCATTATCTTTGAGTTCTCTATCCTATGTTCAATTGGAAAACCAGAAAGAACCACAGGGAGATTTCTTTTCCCTGACAAAGCCAAGTTAACATGCTGATGGTTCTGGACCCAACCCACACCATTATCAGATCTATGCACTCACACCATTCATGGATCCTCTGGAAGCACGAAGGAAGATATTTGTTATTTGTGCTTGGTTTAAGACACCTCTTATTAAAATTATTTTTAAGCAAAAAAAAGTTAAGCAATTTAAACTTGGACTTCAGTATACTCGAATACAAACCATGGTTGGACATACTGACACAGGCTTGGGAAAGAGCTGAGGGATGTGTTGTACCATCAGTGCATCATCAAATGGCACTGGTGGCTTCTAGCACACATATGTAGATAAAGTATTCATTACAGAGTATCAGTGAGTCAGTGGATAACTATGTTTTGTGTTTATTACAGACTTCCTGGGTAGTCTACAGAAAAGAGAACATTAATATTCCAATATGAAGGAACAATACAGACGTGCCAAGACAAACAGCACATCAGTTTTACATGCTCCACGTTCATTAAATGTCTTTTTATCATGCTTTACAATCTCATTCTAACATGTGCTACTCAGGGCAGCTCACAGAAATGTGAAAGGAGCACAATATCATCATCTGCCCACCCTCCTTCCTTGACAGCTTTGCTACACACAGTCCTCAAACACTCCGAAATAGGAATTCGGTGAATCACATTTGCCAATTTCCTCTTTCTGACTTACTACTCCAGTGGCTGACAAAGGAGGGTTTGCTGACAAATAATTTAACTCTTGCAAGTACAGGCAAAATATTGAAGACCCTCAAAATCCTGGAACCTAATGTATGTGTTAGCCATTAAAATTTACATGCAATTATAAAACGGTATGAGCAATTGGCTGAACACACATAAAAAAATGAAAGGAACGATGACTCTTGAAAATGTGAGTTTTCTAGTATAAAAAATGAAAGGAACTATGACTCTTGAAAATGTGAGTTTTCTAGAAAGGTAAACACTTTCTCATTTTCTGAGCTCTCCTTATTCTTTTTGCTAGCTGCTGAAGAACTCTTGTTACAACTGCTTTTTCCTTTGGAACCATTTTTACAGAAAGATCAAACTTGTTATGACATCAAACTGTGGTTAGGGAAGGTACCCTATGTTACACATTACCACTGTTTTATGTAAGCACTAAAAGTGTGTTTATTTCAGAATTGTAAGCATAGCAATAACACAAGGTCTCCATACTTAAAGGGAAAAAGAACAAGAAGCCCAGGAGGTGGAAAGGAGACCTCCAGGGAGGAAGTTTGCACTGAAAACAAGTAAAAACTGATAAAGATCTAGGAGGTTTCACAGAATCATCACCTCTCAGACAGGATCTCAGTCTTCAATGACCCCATTCACCTGAGATGGCTGAACAGGCCTAGAGTGAGTGCTGAGAAAGCAACACTCAGAAAGAAAGTGTTATGCCAATTTCAGGAACCTGGACATTTCAGGACAGTGTATTCAACCCCCATGGGTATTTCCAGTCTCTATCAAACTGTTTATAGCCAATTTGCTCACCGTGTTGCCTCACACCTGCAAAACAGGAAGGTTACTGCTTTGCCTCACAGGTAGGTTTTAGCATTACCTGCATGTTTGTACACTCAGCTCCCTGTTATAATGCATCTCCTGATTGATGACAAATGACAAGGTTTACATGTGTCTGTACCCAGCAGAATGAGCTATGGGCATCTGCAGACAATCACTAGAGAAATACATCAGTCTTCAAATGTCTATGTTAAAAGATATGATTGCTTAAGTCATCTTAAGTAAATAATTTTTAAACGTGGATATTTGAGACACATCATCAGTACCAGAGAAAGGTTCAGGAAGACAGATGTCAACCCACAATTTCTCTCCATTCAAAGACATCCTGGCAGTCCTCAAGCAGAGCTCCATTTGAGGGATTTTCACCCAATAAATCCACTGTAAACAGTAACAGTAGTAAAATACTAACAGAGAGCCAAAGGTTTAGGTATTTTTGATACCTGGCAGTCCTAAAGCAATCAGGACTGCCAGGTATCAAAATAAGGACTTTCTCCTAAGGAAATAAGGAGTAGTGATAAACGTGCACGGAGTGAACACAGCAGCTGCAGAAGCAGCAGGAAACACAACCAACGTGCTTAAAACTGTACATGACTTGGGAAGAAACTCCTCCATCCCTCGTCAGCCACCCATGGGCAACCACCACGGAGCCAACAGCAGCCCCGAGGTGACAGGCAAGGAGAGGACTCGGCCCAAAGCTAAGATTATGTTTGCTAATCTTCTGGTTTCCCACGTGTCATCACCATAGAAGAACTAGTTCAGCCTTCTGAATCCAACCAACAGTTTCAACATGATAATTCCTGTTGGGTTTTTGTCTCCCCAAGGATTTTTCTCCCAGGACGAGGCCTGTTCCAGAATAACAGAGGAGAGTGAGAAGGACAGGCTGCCTATCAATTTTTACCAGTTCACTTCGAAGACAAGTCCTTCTCCCCCTACAGACACACCACCTCTCAGGGTGATCAGATCCCAGTTGTTTGCATGGACTCTGTGCAACACAATCACCAAAATCAGTCCCAGCTGTAGAAACAATGCTGTGCTGTTGCTAATGTGTGTTGCACTGATAATGAATGGTCGTCTATGCTTTAATCTGAATAAAGCTCCCAACTGCTCTGCCTCTCCTTGCCAAAAATTCCCCTTCCTCCTCCAGACTGTGGTTGCATTCCAATTACACTGCTGATTGGAATGAGCCTGCTTGGGGGAGGGAGCAGGAGGGAGACAAACCAAGGCACTCACACCCCTCCTGGGGACCCAGGGGCTGTTTGGGTGCTTGGGACCATGGCTGACATGACATACTTTTCTCCACGTTGTATAAAACTCTTTCTAAATCCAATTATTCCTTTTAGGAAAGCATTAGCGACAGGCAGACAGCGCACAGGTTCCAGCAGGATGGCTCAATGCTTTCAGTGTTCCTAACAAATTCCTACTGGTTCCTTCCATTGTTGGCACAATCCTGAGAAACTTATATTTTTGCTGTTTACATTCCCTCCTTGGACCTGCCTGAAGTCCCACATGGGAAGATGTAAACCAGGAGGTCTTCAACTATTCTCCAGCAAAAAGCAGTAAATAACACCATACGGGTTTGCAAATACAGCTGTCGAGGTAATAACTTCCTCAATTAAGGTTTTGAAATAAAATTGTTTATCCCAACTATTCACATTAAGTTTTATTTTACAACTAACCCCTCTGAGGTGGTTTTTTTTAAGCTTTTGCTGCCTTTGAAAGGTGCTTTTTCTGCAGATGAAGAAAATAAGTGACAGAACATGGTCATAAACGGAGAGTTTACTTAATGAAATTGCTGCCTTTTAGAAGATTGCAACTGATCATCATCCAGAAGGGCCACGGAGATGGGCAAACCTAACAAATACGTGTTTTGCAGGTGCACAGGGGCTGAGTACAGGAGGGACTGGAGCATGAAATGGGTCAGAGCACGGCAGCCGACCATCGCTCCAACCCGATGGCGATGAACCCGCACGGGAAGGTTTCATATTGCACCTAGGAGTGCAGAGAGCTGCAGCTGTTCCCCCTCAAATCAGGTCCAGCAAGCCCTGGGATGCAAGGTAGAGCAGGAAAGCTGGAGTGGCTTAGCAGAAAATTAACCTTCTGGGGAGTCGGATTAGTTTGCCATGGGCTCCAAGAGCCGCGTTGACTTATCCCGTGGTCACGCCATCCCTGGAGCTAATGCAAAGGAAGTGGCAGGAGCACATGGCAGCAGAGCAGGGAGGATCAGCCACACCACCCTCCTGATGGCAACCTGCAGTTGCCCTGGAGAAATGCACAGCTGACCTTGCTAGAGTTTTTCAGCTCTAAAAACAAAATACACACACTGATGTTTTCATTTTCATGCAGACAGTTCTTTCTCCTGCCTCTGTTTTGCAGCTCCAGAAATGGAATTTATTAACAATAAAGTTTAAAAAGCAGATTTTGCCACCGGGACACCATAATAACTAACACCCTTGAGGTTTTCAGAGACACAATCTTCACCTTCAATATTTACATTTTCTATTTCCCAAGAAGCACAGAACTAAAACACAAATAGCATTTCTCTTGCACGTACACACACAACTGCTTCCAGGCTGCTCTGTTGCACTTACTGACAGCTGCTCTTTCTGAGCCTCACAAAGCACCAGAAATTCAGAGCAACCCCATGAGCTCTGAACTAAGTACAACACACACACACCCCCCGAGGCTGGGCAGGCTCAGTAGCATCCCCAATATTTCATTGTGATATCCAAATTAACACTGCAAACACCATCTCTTCAGGAACCTGTGCAGAGGCAGCACACACCAAGCTGCAGGTGCCATATGCCATGCCCAGGGAATCCCAGTTCAGCCCAGGACACTGGACACCCTGGTGCTGATTTTAGACACTCTGCTCCACGGGATTCAAAGCAAACACCCTCCTGGCCCCAGGGCTCTGCAGCAGGGGAAGCAGTGCAAGCACTGCCTTGTGGAGCAGCCAGGTACACCTCAACCATCAGCAGCTGTTTCACCCAAATATCTTCTTCTGATGTGAATTAAGAACTGCATAACATGATCCCTTCTGCCCCTGAGCTGTGGGAGCCAGGACAGCCTGGAAGGGATGGTGAGTTCAACGAGCACATTTACAGCTCAGATTGGTAGGAAACCAACTTCGAATTCTCTTTCAGGATTATACACCTAATTTAAACCTAATGCAAATTTAGAATCATGTACCAATTCTAACTCTCAGTAAGATTAAGTGTTAGAACAATTCAGAAATACTAATGGATTTTTAAAGTGTTATTTAATACTAACATGTCAGGTTGGGAAAAAACTCAACACAAGTTTTAAGTGACATATGAAAGCATCCCTGCCAGGCTGATATCCAAACACAAGGTAGACAGCTTTAAAATAAGCTCCATTAAAAGAGCTTAGGATGCATTAGGATAAACATAGTACTAGAAAAGCACTTTTAACGAGAATTTCCTTTCATAATTGTTAAAATTCGAAATTGCCCCATAAACAGATTTCTGTAAGTTCAACACAAGCCAGATGCTAAATCCTGAATACACTTCATGTCAAATAAAGCCATTTCCAAGGACCACATGCACCTGCTCACAAGCACTGTCAGTTAGAAAGCTGTGCCACAATTATTCCTCTGGGACTGAACAAACCAACCCACAATAACCTGCATTCACACACCACGCAGCAATATGGATATCCAGAAATGACCAATGCCCTAATAATGCATTCTAACAGAAACTAACATCATAGCAGCACATTTTCTGTCCAACAGGGTCACTGTATTAAGCATAGGTTGTGCTTTGCCTCGATTTAGAGCTCTAGACCCACATTACTTACAGCTAGTGTAACTCATGGAGACTAAAACCCAAAATGAAAACCTCACGCGTTTGGCAGAGAGAAGAAAGGTTAATGGAGATGCATTGCAGCACTGAACAGAAAGAGTTAAGCCAATAAATCATTCATCTGGTGCAATAATCAGAGGCTGGGACAGAGTCTCCAAGGCCAAGGAGGACACACAGCGACTCCAGTCGGTGCCGGGGACGGCTCAGCCTCTCGGGCCAGATGGACCTGCCTAGATCGGCCGTGTTTAGACTCCTGTTTTAACATCACGGTCTACTTCACAGTATTGTTTCACTGTAAACAAAAGGCTTCCTTTTCCACTTCTCCTCCCTTATTCCAGTCCAAGCCAAAAGTAAAACAAAACACAAACTCCCCCCACCATTGAATTCTTCCCTGGAGCAGCTCCTGCACTGGCACTGCCCGGATCCCCCAGCGATGGGCTGGCTGCCACACCACCCTCCCCGGGCAGTCTATTATTTGATAAGAGGCAAAGCAAAGGAATTATGCTGCCACGGAGGTAGAACCCTCCCCAGACCCCACCAGGAAGGTTTACAAGTCTTCTATGGAGATTGGTGCTTGAAGCAGTTAAACTGAATAAGCAGATTTTAGAAAAAGTTGGGTTTGTTTTGCTTTTTTTTTTAGCTCGATACCAAAGATGTAAATTAAATCTCAATGATACAGCACGAGCCATCCCCATCAGGCTCTGTGTAAGTTAGGCCTTCAGCCACAGCTCAGTGAGAAAGGGGCAGAAGTAACACATGGGAAACTTAAAGAAAACAAAAGCTATTGGGAATTTTTGCATTTCCTGGTTCAGTGTGGATGGAGCCTCTCAGACCAGCCAGGATGTCTCTATGCATAACTTTCATACACTAGAAATTCCATTTCACTTCTCCACCCTAACCCTCCCATCTCCCCCAATTTTCAATACCTGAAAACCAACCACTGTTGCAGCATCCAGACACCACTCACTGAACACTCTGCTCAGCTGGAGCAGGGGGAGTAACATCACTTACATTAACAGCCATTCAAAGTCAAAGATCAATTTTCAGACCAGTTTCCAAGTTCTCTTCGGTTTCTGACATGCAAAGATCAATTTTCAGACCAATTTCCAAGTTCTCTTCGGTTTCTGACATTGGTACGTATAAAATTGTCTTCCAGCAAACAAAACCAGGGTGGGAAACAGAAATCCACTAAAGATAAAGAACCCACCAGCTTCGCTGTTATATTTGCTGTACAATTCTCAACTTATTTCTTGCAGTATTAAAACCAGAGCCCATTAAAAAAACCTTTAATTTCAAGTAACATTACCAAGATTAACTGATTTTAAACCTGCAGAGGTGGTTATTACATCCAAGTGTGAGGGAACCAAACTATTACGAGTTCAATCGCCCAAGAAATACAGGAATAAAATAGTTTTTAAGAGCTTGGGTTGCTCTTATCTCAAACTCTCAGAATCATTGTGCTAAAAACCTTACCTCAGTCCTTAAATACTTGTTTGCAACCTCAGCAGCTAGTTTTTAAGGAAGACAGAAGCAATTAGTCCAAAATTATCTACTCAGAGAGCACAGGATCCTTCCTCTGATGGGTAAAGAAAAAAGACAGCATGGAAATTTACCCATGTACTTCTCAGTTTGTTTTGATAGGCGAAGGAATGGGGGAAAAGAGCTAAGAGGAAAAACAAATTACAGCTCTGTCTGATGTATTTCAAGCCCCTCTGAAAACGTGCTGGGGGAAATCATGCCAAGAAGGAGCAGAACCCTCCTTTTTTTTCACTGTGTTTCCTTTTTTTTCACTGTGTTTCACTGTGGTACAACTCTCCACCCTCTGAATGAGCTACAGCAGCAGAGGCAACAACAAAAGAAATTCATGATCTAATTACCCACCAGACAAAAATGCCCTGAATTTTAAAAAGGGCTCAGACAAGAGGCACCTGCGACTAGCTCAGACTCCTGGGCCGCAGGAATTGTAGGTCCCAGCAGCATTCCAGGCTGCAGGATTGCTGCCACCCCTGTCAGGACACAGCCACACGTGGGATTTAAACAGGAAGGCACAGCATCCTCGGGGAATGCTGCTGCTGCTGGGGCTGTGCTGGGAAGAGGCTAAAGGAAAAGAACCAGAAAAAAACCCAGACAGCAACAGCATGGCCATCATTTACCCTCCAGGACTATTTCCCATGCCCCTCCTCAGCAAAGGGCTGTAAATAGCAATTTTATCAACAGTAACCAAAGGATTGTCAGCTGCTTGGCAAGAAACAACTCCTAAGACACGACAGCAACTAAGGTGACAACTTCTGTTAGGGGGAAAAAGGGAATCCTGGCGTTTCAAATGCAGAACTTGAAATGTTTCGGTAATATTTTTAAAAATAATTCCCTAATAAATAAAACTTAGAGTTCATGAGGATCATCACTTTGATACTATCACGAGCAAAAATGACTCCTTAAGCATCTGCCCTTACTCTAAACTCCTAGTTCAGCACAATTTTGTTTTACCACTACACCTAATGTGCTGAAATCACACTCTATGGGGCAATAGGTGAGGGATGCACTCTTCCACCCTCCTGCACTGTCATCAATAGCCACAACTTCAGACATTCTGTCTCCCTGATAATATGTGGATTCAGCCTCTTTCGTTTCATGCAGCTGAAATAGCAAAACACATTGTCTCTATATTTACTTTTCTGGGGAAAATTGGTTTTCATTAAACACATTCAGGCCTGGAAAGTGCCTCTCTCTGGAGCCTGACAGTTTGGCTTCTGCCAAAAATAACACAGGCTCAGCAAAAGATGTGTGGACTGTACACACACCTTTACCTGGCTGCTAAGCTTATGCCTCTGATGATGGAATTCTGCCTGTACCTGCAGAACTCCAACACCAGGTGAGAGGGAAGCTGATGGAAAACCCAGGCAACATCCCCACTCCAGCTCTCAGGTACCTCGGTCCAGTCTTAGCCCCCATCAGACACCCAGGGAGCCTCATGTCCAGGAGAGAATGATATCCATAGACTGTAAAATTTATAAACTGATTTAGTTAAGTTCTTGCAGAACAGATTCAGCTGAGTTTCTGTGTAAACAGACATGTCCCAGAGAACAAATCCAAACAGTTTAAGAAGCTGCTGCTGTTGAACATGAGCTAACTGGAGGCAGCCCTTTATATTCTTGCATCTAACTGCGCAAACTGCTCCTCCTTTCTGCATTAACTGAATTTGAGAATTCACAAATATATTTCCTGCTTATCTTTCAGTATTTTAGACTGTCAATGTCAAAGAGATACAAGGGTTTAACACACTTAAAATCGATATGCAGTGATTGTCTTGGAACTGCCCCATTAAACTACATCTCCAGCTAATCATGTACTTTCACCAAACATAAGCAAATAAAGTATATTAAGCTCACCAAGTTCTGCCAGTGTCACTTGTGTCACCCTGGCACTCCTGACACCTAACAGTCCTCAGCAGAAGGTGAAGGTCACAGGATGGGAGTGATTTCAGGATGCACACAAACATTTGGTCATTCAGCTGAAAGTACCTAAACACATTCAAACTGCCAAAAGAGAGAGATGAGAGGACACAAACGAGGAGCACAGGTTCTGATCCTAAACACAGGAGACAGAGAACCACGGGATGGGAGAAGATAAAGTGTTAATCGCATATTTGGTGGTTTATGAGCCAAAGCAGTCTGAGGTTTAAACTGCTTCTGCTCAGTGCTCATCCCATTCAGAGACGATGAATCATTTCCCATTTGGCAACACTTCTGCCTACAAGGCTGTCTTCTGTGAGATTTCTCCTGTATCCTTGTAATAGATTTGCTAATTTAGTACACCTGACTTGGAGCAAAGGCTATTGTTGCCAGCTGTCAGACTAGACCTCGTCCTGTTTATCAGACACATTTAAACCATCCTGTGCTGCCCCAGTCACAGAAACACAACACTCTCCACTAATCCCAGAGCAGTAAATTACTTTCTGATATCCTTGTTTTTCTTACTCTGCCAAAATACCAACACATCATAGATTGAAAGCAACAGCAAAATCAATTTGTCCACAGCAGTTGGGCTCAGACCAGTTGATCCAATAACCACATTTTTTTTTCAAGTCATATTTGCTGTTCTAGTCATTCTGTCCATGAATTCCTGAGTTCCAGCAGTGGAGGTTTGACTGCTTCAAACAAAGGTAATATAAGCTCGCAGGGAGTGTATCCTAGTTTTTTAGGCAGGACTCTACAGCTCTTTGAAAGACAAATCAGAGCAAAACAAAGCATTAAACGCATCACACATACTAAAACATTTCCTCGTTTTCCCCAGGGCTCTGCGCATGCATTTCTTGCTGTTTATAAATACTTGTGTGGACAGCAGCTCAGGGCAGGGGCAGTGAGAAAATATGGGGAGGGGGTTGGTGTTTTGAGGAGGGTTGAGTGGTTTTTAAACCTACCCCCAATGAATCTGGGAAACATACGGAAAAACAATTTGTGCATGACATTTTTACACCTAAGCAAAATCTTCCAGAACTTAAGTCTTTACATTCTAGGTTACCCAAATCAGTTGTACAGAAGCAAATAAAGCTGACTCACTTTTTTCAGGTTTCACACACTAATACACCCACGTATTAGATGCTCTTTTGATATTTTTACTCTTCCAAATCTTTTAAAACTCAGTATGATCAGCAAAAATATGAGAATGCACACTCTGCTCACAAAAGGGATGGAGTATTGACATCCCTGTCTTCCATCCTCAGGGCACTGCAGAGCCACTTACTCATCTCTGTCATGCCAATCT
>NW_008686484.1:62199-62811 GCF_000695815.1 Acanthisitta chloris
GACTCCTCCACCTGGGCAGGACTTGGAAGGCCAGACAGAAACTGTGATTCAACACACAAAGGCCATTTACCATTTCCACACCACTCTATGATTAAATTCCGCTATATTTGCTGCCAAAGTTAAATTTCACTGTATTTGCCTACTTGTGGACCAGCAGAGGATCCTCTAACCCCTTCCTTCAGGACAATTTCCATGCAACCATCACTGCAACTACCCTGTCCTTGCACGGGAAGCACCTGCTGCAGCCTCAGCACCTGTTCTCAGGTGGGACAGGGGAGAGAACCTGGGAAAGAGAACGAGATCTTGGGATTTTAGGGAATGGAGATGCAGTCAGAGCAAGCAGCAGAATTATTTCACTGCCCTACATCAGCTGCACAGCCAGTCCAGCCCCCTGTAAAGGAGCTTTTCTTGCAACTGAATAGCCATATATTTATTTTTTTTCCACAAAGCTTTTCACTGTAATGTTTGAAATGATGAATCAGATACTGTATTTCAAGTATTATTCATCTGCACAATTTAAGCTAGCCCTGAGTAACCATTAAAGAAAAATATTTGCCAGGAAAAAATAACCCAGAATATATGATTCATTCACTTCTGAAACAATGAAACGGT
>NW_008686484.1:62834-63808 GCF_000695815.1 Acanthisitta chloris
ATACTTCAATTAAGAAGTAAAATCCCAGCCAAACACAATGAAGAAAGCATGCCCTTAAAATAAAAACAAACCACCACATGTGCAAGTCACAAAACATCTTGTTAGAAACAGGTGATTCCATGAAATACAGTTAGCACCTTATCTGACGGAAATTGGGCTCTGTGCTTCAGCTAAGTGAATAGGCTTAGAGCCACAGAGATACACTGCACCTCTCAAACTCTGACAACTCCCTATTAAGCTGATAAACAGATACTTATTTCAGCATAAAAGTGATGCATGTAGTGTATACCTGAAAAGGAAACAGATCCTGAACAACTCCTGGGAAGCAGTCAAGGCTTTCACAGACCTTAAATCATGATAAAGGGCATCAGCTGAAAAAACCCCAAGAATTTTATAGCTTTTTAATGGCTCAAAGCTCAAGAAGGTGTGAAAATGAGCAGCTTTTTGGACAAGAAGTCTCCTAGGAGCAGACTGCTTTGGCCTTGTACCAACTATCAGGGGGAAGAGAGAAGCACTGTCAGGCATCAACAAATACCACTGAACAAATATGAAAACAGTTCAACCCCTCACTTTCCTTCATCATTAGACTGTATCAGGGTTACTTAAAATGAAACCTTGCAGTTTCACCTTGTGTCAGTCCATTTATTTTTAGCTGACTAAACCAAAGCTCATCCACCTGACAACACCCATAACTTCTCCTTACTTGTCTATACACAGTCACTTCTGGCTGGGCCTGGGTGAGAAACCTCACACACAACATCTGTCTCCTGCTGCACAGACACCTGCCCAGGACACAGCCTTGCTGATTTCTTTCTGCACTCTTTAAACTTTTGTGCAGCCTCCTCTGTGTGTGTTTAATATACACAGAGTGAAGATCAACGTTTTTCACTGCAAACAAAGGGTGTTATACCAACCCCCTGACACAGGCAGCTGTTCCAGGGCAAATCCAGTGGGAACACACTGCACAATTAGAG
>NW_008686484.1:63822-69962 GCF_000695815.1 Acanthisitta chloris
GAAATCTTCAAATGCAGTATCCCTCAGAGCACACAAATGATGACTGACCTAGCTCAGAGCTTTTTCCATTCGATATTGAACATATTTGCATTGACTTTAACTAGAACAGGTCAAATCTTTCATGCAGCAAACTCATCAACAGCAGATAACACTTCCCTGAATAAAAATATCCATTAACTTCCAAACCTTTATGAATAGATGGCATGTAATTAGCCAAGATCCCTCAGAGCACACAAATGATGACTGACCTAGCTCAGAGCTTTTTCCATTCGATATTGAACATATTTGCATTGACTTTAACTAGAACAGGTCAAATCTTTCATGCAGCAAACTCATCAACAGCAGATAACACTTCCCTGAATAAAAATATCCATTAACTTCCAAACCTTTATGAATAGATGGCATGTAATTAGCCAAGGAAGCATTAAAAACTACACAATTCAATTATTATCTCATCTTACTTAACACTGAGTTTTCTGACCCTTTTAAAGCAAGAAAACATTAGCATTAATGAAACAACCAATTCACCACCTCATTTCTTAGAGTGAAGGTTTTCAAACAGAAAAATCCACAGGTTTGCCAAAAGCAAAAGAATTCCTTTTGTTCTACATGTAGGGAATAATCCTGATCTTATCTGCAAGCCATTTCCAGAGCTCTGCTATGAATCAGGGCCCCCTCAGAACCCAGCCCTCAATTCCCTGCTCCTATAGAGGATCAAGGTGAGGAACATGTGGAGCAAAGGAACAGATGGGAGAAATTCTGGGGGTGGGTGTTTTTTCCTGTTTGTTTTTAAACTTCTGGCCTCTATCCAACCGTAACCACTGAGACTCTTTGCATTTGCTCTGCAGCAGATGACACAGAGTCTGCAGATCACTAACAAGAGCATCACACATGCAGCAGCAGCATTCCCTGGCTACAAAGCAAGGGTTAAAACATCTGGACACAGGAGAGCCCAGACTGCCCCTATGACCCTGTGTCACGTTCAAGGCTGCAGCACCAAAGTCTGGGCCCCAGCACATCCCCAGCACCTTGTCCTGCCAAAACTGGTCTCCACCACCCGCCTGTTTGTCTGGGACAATTCCTTGTTCCAGGTCACTCCCTTCTCCTCCACCCTCATCCAACTTTTGCACCCTCTGCATTCCAGCCAATGCTTCTTCTCACACCAGGAGCACACCAAGTTCAGCATCAGGACGATGAGCTCAGCTCCTGCCCCCCATTTCCCAACCCTGCACTAATCCCTACCTGGCTGATACAGCCACACCTGCCTATTAGTGTGTCCCTGTCTGACAGCACTGCTGCCCCAGAAGAAAGGATTCACAGGAACAAAGGATGTGTAAAAGATGTGCAATGTATTTTTAATCCCTTTCCTGAAAGGGGCTGAATTTTAACAGAATCTCTTCCCAAAATAAATTGGGTCTGATTCAGCTACTCAGCATGAAAACCTCCCGTGTTAGATGTCTGTGAACAGCACTGAGCACTGTCTCATCAAGGGAAGCACTAACTAGACTTGGCATTAGGAGCTCCAGCTTGGATTCTAAATTCATCTATAGCTATAAATTCCACTGACAGTGAAGAGAAAGAAAAGATGTTCAGGCAGACAAAGCAATTCAGAATTGTGTTCAAACTGTATGAAGTCAAAGCAATTGCAGGTCCCAGAGCTCCCACTCCCCACAGAGCTGAGCAGCCAAGGTGACACTCCAAGGGTCAATTTTCCTGTGCCTTTATTGCCACTCCACTGCAGTGACACGGGGTGGGAGCAGAACGAGTGCACCCCCAGCTGTGGAGCACACTGGGAAGGACCGTGGAGAGCAAAGTTTCTAAATTTCAACAAACTTCCCCAAACTCTTCAGCTGTTGAATGGGTCCAAGGCACTGCCTGGTGCAGATGAAGTTACAGTATGCTGATCCACAGGAAATAGCTGACTTATTCTACAGGATGAACAATTCACTAGAGGAAAGGAACTTTGAGGGAAAATGATAAATATTGTAATGAGGAAATCCGAGGCACGTATTCACAGTGCCACATTCACATCTCACCAATCAACAGCCACTGCTCCATGATCTCTTGGCCACAGGAGCAAAGTGAGACACAGACAAATATAAATATATAGCACCTCTCCCCAGGCCAAATAACCACTTGCATTTGGGAGGGGAACCATGAACTTTGCTGTAGCTGGGACGACAGAACTTTTAGCCTTTTATCACCCCCAGCAAGAGCTGCTGAGGGAACATTATGAACTGTGGGAACTGCTCAAGGAAGGGAGAGGAGACTACACAAATATTTTATGACAAGCCAGGCACGACGCACGTACTACTGAAAATTACTGCAAGTCACTTTTTCCTTACAGGCCTTCCCTTTTCCTGCTGCTGAAGAAAGCAGAAGCCAACAACGTTTTAAATCATCTTTCAATCCAGTTATTAAGTAGAAAACCCAAATATGAAAGGGCCACAGTGTTCCACGGCAGCACAACTTCAGGATAAATCTAGCCCCCTTTCCCCCATTAGCACAACCACAAAGATTTAAACCCTTTGATTTTTCAAACAAAAAGCTGATATCCAACTATTTAAGGCAGACTGGAGTTACTGCATCTGGAATTCACAGATAGCATTTGCTTCTGTAAGAAGCCAGGGGCACTTCCCCTGTGCAGCAGCATTCATGAGCCTGGACAGAGGTCAACAGCAGTTTTTCCCTATCCCAAACCTCCATCCTTCATCAGACTTTATTATAACACACACATTTGAAGATTCTGTTCACCAACACCTTATGCTCCACCAAACATCCAGAACTGCTGGGCAGACATGTAGAAATGCCACACACAGTACCCACTTGGAAGCATGAAAAGCAGCACAAAAATTTTCAGGGTTGTTCACGAGCTTCAATTACCAAGAAGCTTCTGCAATAGCAGCATAAAACATTTCTGAACCTTGTGCTAGAATCCTCTAAAGAAAAGGCCTAGAAAATTTCTGCTTTACCATGCACTATGCCCTTCCTTAAAGTGTGGTCAGTGTATGTGTCAGACTGTGCACCAAGGCTTGAAGAAGCCAGTCATTCTTAATTTCATAACGAGCAATGCTGAGCAAGTGCTCTCCAGCAGAGGTGAGGATGAGGTCCTTTGTGCCCATTTAAAGGGAGGACTCAGCAACACATATATTCTGTGTCTTTTGAAATATAGGTATTGGTATTACCACGATGGAGGGAAATGCTCAGTCCCCCCAGATTTACACACTGCAAGTGCAATCATTACTGCTTGGCTGAGAGCAGTGCTGTACTCAGCAGCAGAACATGCAGGAGAGATTTCTTAACCTTTTAGCCCGAGCACAGGAACCTGCACTTGTCTTCTGCTTCCACTATAAAGTGACACAAAACCTGGTACACGTAGAGTCCCTTCACATCCCTGTGTCAGCTCTTGAGCAGGTCTGACCTGCTCTGTCCTGCTCCACCTCTACAAATGACCTTCTTTTGCCTGGCAATGACAGAACCTACACCAGCTCCATCCTACAAAGTTTCTCGTTTCACATCTGAGACCACCTTTTACAAATTAAGACAGAATTTTGCTGCTAAACAAACGAGAGGCTAACTTAACATTGCCACACCTAAGCACAATGCTACAACTCATTTAATCCTGCATATAATCTTCTATACAGAGCTACAAAGTACTGTAATAAATCCATCAGGGAAAATACCGGAGAGAGTTTTTCCTCTGAAAATAAATATTTATACATATCATAAATAATTTCAGAACAATGTAAGGTGAACATTTTCTGTTAAGAGCTGTAGAACTATTTGCCATAAGGATACCTAAATGCTTAGTACAATTAATGCCACCAATTTCAAATCCCAGACAGTTAAGCATGAATGTAATTCTATGTATTTTACCCAGACAAGTTTAGTACCTTTGATTGCTTAAGGATTTTTATGTTATTTTTTTAAGCAGCCATGTCTAAGTGCTCTAACCCAGATACATCTTTCCTCCCTCACCGACAGTAAAAGTGGATTCATTTTAGTACATGTTTTCCATGAAAAATACCTGCATAGAGCAGATTGCCTTCCACTAAAATGAAGCTGCAAACTACTGAGTACACTGCATTCGCTTCCCTCGTGCCCTGTGATGCACACAGAGCAGCAGATTTGCCATATGTAATTTCAGAAGTGCACAGCCTGGTCTTTATCTGCATTATAAAGAAATCCCCAAGTTGGCTCAAGTTTTCAGAAAATGCCTCTGGTATTACCAACACAGATCCCACCTTCAATTAAGTACAAGCACAAGTGCATCTATAATTGAATTGATGTATGTATCTATATATAAACTCCAAATCAAACGGTTAAGCATGTTAAAAAGCAGCATCATGACAGATATAATTAGTTATGACTCCATTTAACTCCATCAGTAATATTAAAATCTGGGTCAAGGCAGAACGAAAATGCCACCAAGAGCCTTCTGTGCTGCCTGACTAAAGCCACCACTCACTCACACATCAGCCCAGCACAGTCTGCTCTACACCCAGTGGAAAAGGGGGCTGAGAGAAAGGTTGGTTTTAACTGGGATGTGTTCCTCAGCCTGCCCCATCTGAGGGCACAGGATGGAGCAGAGGGACATGTGCATCCCCAAAAGCGGCGCCGCGGGTTGGAAAGCTTCACTATGGCATTGTCACTGCTGTTTGTGGCAGGATGGCATCACACATGGCAATTCAAGCATGAATGGCAGAATCTGGGGGACACAGCTCTACTGTGACCTGCAAATTACATAGTCTGTACATTCTCTGCATATTTGAAACAACTGGGATGAATTCAGTGCGGGAAGGGAGCGCTGAGCCCGTTAGGCTGCCAATGCCACACCAGGGCTGGACTCTCCCTTTCTGCCAGGAAACACTTTGGGTCAAACATGTACTGGCCAAGAGTCATCCCAGAAAGTTACCAACAGGATGCAGCCACTAACTCACACACTGCTGCTTTTTCTTTTGCTTTCAAAGATTTGAAAGAGGAGTTCCACTTCATCTGAGCAATACTTTTTATTCACTTTTGGGGATCTCATTCCTACTGGTCTGATCTGCCTGAGCAACAGCAAAAAAAAAAATAAAAATTTTTGAAGTAGGAAAAAGTAATTGCCAAGAGTCTGCAGGATGCTAGAACACAGGTGATAGTGCAACACAAATACGACACATAACTGCACCCGAATCACCCCAAATGCTTCATCTGAGTATGCCCAAAACAGAACTGTTTCCTGTGGGTTTAAACTCAAGGGAAACAACGTCCACGGGCTGAAAGTCAAAAGATAGTGGCTCTAAATCCCAGCTTTACCTGGTTTATCCTTTTTATGATCTTGAGCATGTCTATTCTCCATCCTGTACCAGTCTCCCCATTAAACTCAGATGATCATGCTTAGCCAGTTTTGTCCTGAGCTTTGTTATCTGTTTCTGTAGAGTTACAAGCAATCTTATCTTTGCTGTCATTGAAAGCACTCCGAGATTAAGTGGCAAGAAAAAGTCAACAGTTTGCTTCCTTGAATATATTATTGACAAACGTCCCTCAAGATCCTGATCCTCTTCCCCCAAGAGGAATGTGCTTTGCTAATAGCAGACACACACAGTGGCTAGTTTTATAAGCATTGCCTGACACTCCTGAGATGAATCTTTCCCAGGCTCTCAGGAGTCACCAGAATGATCTCAGACACTGCACATGTCACGGGCATTTACATTTCTACATTAAAGCATGCACATAATAGCCTGTGCAGCAATGCACTCGTGCCATTCAGCCAACTCAGAAGTCATTACTGTGAGGAGGAGAGCAGGGAAGACACCCAAAGAAATCATCCAGTGCAAGAAAGGTCTGGCCCAATGGTGAGATGTCATCCTAAGTAGGATGGCAAAGCAGGGATGCACTTCAAAGGCCATGAGATAAACCAGAGCAAAACGTTAAAAGCTGTATTCTTTCAGGCATCAACCCATTCACCTTCCAGACCTAAAGACAAAACGTTTTCATCTGATCGGATTTTTCAGTGGGATTAACAAAGAACACAGAAAATAATTTGTCCCCACTAGCTGAGTTTCTCAGCCACATTCACCTACACAGACATTATGTGGCAGCTTAAACTCTTTGAGCGTAACTGAAAAGTACCATTCTAAACAGAACTCGCTGTTTTT
>NW_008686484.1:70036-74628 GCF_000695815.1 Acanthisitta chloris
CATTAGGGCTGCCTGCAGATTCCCATATGTCTCCTACACATGCCCCATATGTTACCCACACACATAAATCCTCTACTAGCTTCTACTTGATGCTCTCCTGATTGTACAGCCAAAGGTGAATCTTGGGCCTTTTTGAACCAAATTTGAATCTTTTAATGGAAGCTCTGTGTAACTCTTTTCCTACTGTGATTTCCTCCCTCAAATCCTTTTTGATCTCTCTTTTCCTTGCCACAACAGCCCATTCTGTACCCTTGAGCACAGACACCTCGTTTTACACCCAGCTGAGTAAAACTTTGTCACATAAGCTTATCTGGCTGAAACAAACAGCTGAAACTGCTCCCTACAGCTGCCCAGTTGTTTATTACAATTCTCTGGCATCTGTAGGATCCACAGCTGATTTATATGCATATAAATATCTATAACTATAGACTGTGTATATAAAAGGCCTATATTTACACACACACTTCATGCTTTGATGAAACACTGAGGGCCAAGCAGCCATCAATCCCTGCACATCTGATTAGACACATGTCTATTGGCTTTGTTATGGCTACACCAGTTTAATCCACCTACTATGTAATTTATTGATTTGGACTTCTTAATGACACATGGCTCACTAAAAACCAGTACTTAAGTCAAACACACCTTACTTGAAGGAGCCCCATTGTTTTATTGCTGGCCAAAGCCTATCTAAGTACAGGCTGCTGCTCACAGAGGCAGTCCTGCCCTCTTTTCAGCTTCTTGTCTGCATCCCTCTCCTTCAATACAAAAACACCACTTCTTTTCCCTGGTAGGATTAGCTTTCAGCTCATCCCATACCTACACAGTTGCTGGAGTCAACACAAGGGAGGGCCCAGAAAGTGAAGCCAGGGACTACAAAGAGAAAAAAGAAATAGCACTCGGATTTTAAACTGACCTAAAATGGCACCACAATTTCAGTCACCTGAGACCATTGCCTTGCTGCTTAAAAATACAGGGAGTTCCTTTCTCAGTCAATCAGTAATACTGCTCCTACAATGAGGCTCTATCCATAAACTCCAGTCCTGCTTCCAACAACACTAATGAAAATTTAGGAGCCAGGTTAACCACTGTGTCCTATTGTATTGATTTAACAGATTTACCCACTGCAAAAACCAGGTTTGAAGATTCCACACAACTCTGCGACACAAGAATATTCTGGCTTTTTCCAAAGCTTTCTCAGGAAATACGATTAGCATCACAAGAGTCTGTATGGACTGAGCAGCACTTTCTTCCTCCAACACAATCCCCTTGCAGAACGGTCCAACTTTTGTACTGGGAGGGCTGAACAGACAGAAAATCAGCAAAAGAGACACAGATGAGCTGCTGTCCATGTTCTACAACACAGCACCCAGTGCTTTTAGTCCCCTGAGCAGCAAACCCTGCAGGAAAGCTGACAGCCTACAGTGAAGAGGAGGAAAAACAAATCTAACAACTCTTCAGGCCTACCTCTGATTCTGCATCAGCAAAACTCTTCCAGCTCCTTCCAGTTTTATCCATGGGATATTTATTACCAGTTTTTCCAGCCCAGAGTAACTGTGCTTTGTGGCTATGAACTATCTTTACTTGTTAACCATTCTGACACAAACACTCCCTGTGACACATGAAGTAAACAAACTTCTGCACTAACCTTTATTCAGCTCCATGTATTCTAGTGCTCACATAGTTTTGCAGGCTTCAAACTGATTTTAAGAAGTATCTCCTTGATTAAAACAGCCTTATGGGCTTCATTCAGATCCCTGTCATTGACCTCCTGAGTGAAAGCAGTCATGTAGCTATTTTAGCATTAGATAACTCACAGATTAGGACACAAAATATTTACTGAAAGCAACAGTCATGTCTCGGTATTTTAAAGGATGTAAGATGAATGCAGCTCAGCACAGGGGTGGAAGGAAGACTTGCAGGTTCTGTTTGACAGTGCAGAGTGCTTACAAATCCACAGATTCAACACAGCACTGAGACAGCCACAGTAAGAACAGAAGGGGATGAGTGCACTTGCAGCTTTGGTGGAACTCAGGTGTACTCAGGAGAGGATTAGATAACATGGTGCTAAAAGGAGAGAGGTGAAGGAGCCTTCCTTCCACTACAGCTTCCTTGGACAGTGTTAGTACAAGCTGCTAAGATAAATTCTGCAGACTAGTACAATTCTAGACTCAGCCTATTTAAATTACACTGCCTATGTCTTAATCAGAAAAACGGATTTACACCTCCTGCTAGAAATGAAGAACCATCAGAGGGCATAACCTCTGGGTTGTAACAGTGATCCAGCGATTTTCTAGCTCAGGATTGTTCAAAATACATCAACATATGTATCACTAAGGAGCCAAGTGATATTTGCAACAGACAACTAACCTCAGAGCAGAAGGATCACCTTTTGTATGAAATGTATAACACAGATGCACTGCAAACTAAATAAAAACTTACTAGGAGTAAAGCCACCGCTGTGGTTTGTCTCTGTTATGGAACCCAGACCTAAATAAACTGTTAAACACTTAGTGTAAAGGTATGCCAAACATTTCTCAGAACTTTCTTAAGGTCCCAACAAAGAATCAACCTTTTTTGCAAAATGAGGCCTAGGTTAAATATTTTATTTGGCTCCTCAAGATGGACTGAGAAGTTGGGCACTAGCTCCAGATCAGTTCTTGGACTCACATCAAACATTACCCTGTCATTTATCCAGTCAGTCAAAACAATGTTTTCCATCTAAACCTTTAATGTTTATGTCCTGAAAAACTGCTAATTGAATCCAGTTCTTGAAATCCATTTTTTAATCTATACCATCTAATTTAGAGATAATGACCAGAAAAAGATAAGCTTTAAACAATGATTGCAGAATTAATCCTATAAACATCCAAGCCAAAACAGAAGACTGCTAGTTTCATAGAGCCAAGGAAAATTAAGATTAAATAGCATTTGTCAGTTTGAGAATAAACTCTTAAAAACACTGGATATACAGATTCTTCTAATTCCAAACAGTTTCAGCATTCAAGAGCCCTCAAACTGCTTTTCCAATCAAAAAGGGTAATCAAAACCACACAGAACACTTCAGACTGTTCCTGGGCAAGAACTGACAACATGTCAGCTGAATTAATACACTTCAGTGTTTTCCTCAAACATGTAAAGCTTCCTCACAGCAAGTGACCTTATGTGAAACAACTCCCAATCAGCTAAAGCAGAAAATACCTCAGGCTGTTCAAGTGGAGCAACAGGCCAATGTTTCCTATAAACTTCCAATACAGAACTGGTACTCAGTGTCTGCAGGAGCTGCTGAGCCTGGAACAGGCCCTAAAAAGAACTTCACCTCCAGCCTGAGCTCTGCAGATTCCCTTCCTAAAGGCAAAGGGACAAAACACTCAGACATTCCTTGTGATGGTCCCTGATTCTTCTGGGGACTGAGCAGACAGCTGAACTCAGGGTGTGAAGCCACTGGCTGCTCCTGGCCCAGCCTCACCCCCACAACACACCTACCTGTCACAGACACCTCTGCATTTCATGCCTGAGCCTCACTCAGAATCAAACATGGAACAAATCTCAGCACAAAACACTGCAGGGGAGAAAGACAACTCCCTGGACACTATTTTCTGTGCTTTTACACAAGACTACAGACCATTTTAAATGCTCCAAAGATAAGCAAGTCTGAGCACTCACTGCAGGAGGAGAAAGTATCAAAACTCTGCATCGACAGAGCAATAACCTGAGCAGAAGACACTCCAGAAAGACAAGGCAGCACTGTTCCCTGCAGCAACCCCTGCTACACTCAGTGGGAAGAGTTTTATTTCCAAGTGTGACATACAGACACTCACAAATCTCCATGAAAACTGGATTACAAACCTAGTCCCACTATTCCCAAAGCAAAACATAAGCAGAGACATTTTACTTTTCCTGTAAAAAAAACCCAACATGCTTTGAAGAAACAGTAAGAAAACACCTCTGTTTATCAGCATGGAACTGGAGCTGTTTCTCACCCACCTAAAGGAAATAAACCAACTCTTTCAGTGTTTTTAAACCTATATATTTTTGCAAGTTGGTTACACTAGTATATATCACATACACTGTGTGTAGGGAGGAATATTGACAATGTTACCTCTTTCCCATCCCTTTCCTTTCATGTAGTGATGCTGAAAGACACAAAATATCATTTACCTGCTGGACAACACACAACACTTCCAAGCCAAGAGATGCTTCAAAACCTCCTTTCCTTTTTTTTTAAGAAAACTCCAGCAGAACTTCTGATTTTTCCCCCCCCCTCTAAACCCATCCACCTGAAAAACTTAACCAGCTTGCCAAAACGTGCTTTAGGGGGAAAAAAAAAAGCATCCCTTTAAACCTTTCAAACCAACTTTTCTTGGCAGGTAAAATATTTAGAGAGCAAAATATTGCAGGTCAAAGTGGAGCTGAGGAAACGGATTAAACCCAAACAACAACAACAAAGAGACCAAAACAAAGAGGGTGACAGTTCCTTGAGGGTTCAGAGACGATGAGGGAAGACACAACAGGAGGAAGAGGAGGAAAAAAAGATAAAATTACACAAAATTTCCCCGGGATGCTCAGGCCGGAGCGGGCGCGGGGCACTT
>NW_008686485.1:0-2057 GCF_000695815.1 Acanthisitta chloris
CGGCTCGCTGAACGGCGTGGCGTACTCGGGCTCGGGGGGCAGCGGCTCCGCGTACTCGTGGTACTTCCCCGGCACGTCGTAGTGGCTCAGGACGAGTGGTAGAGTGTAGCCCTCGTCCAGGAGAGGTTTGAAGGTAGAAGGACCTGTCTGGCTGCTGGGGCTCACCTGTACCAGGTCTGGCTCGGCGTAATCTGAAATGGAGGTGCAAGAGCTGAGCTGGGGGTTGTCCCTGTAGTGCCAGGGGGTCGTGGGGCTGTGATGGGGGCAGCCATGGGTGGGTTGGATTGAAACAACAGGCATATCTGGAGCCCCAGGACTGGGAAAAGCCATGGTAAAACCTACCCAGGGCAAGATGCCCACCCCATGGGGATGGGCATGTCCCTATGCCCCAGCACAGAGTGAGGGTCCTGGTGCCACCTGGGCCCCTGCAAGGCCCATACCTATGACTGAGGTGGAATCACAAGAATAAGGATAACAAAGATAATAAGCCCTACTGGAGTCTCCATTTTGCACAGGACCATACAATCATAGAATTTTAGGAGTTGGAATGGACCTTAAGAGATCATCCAGTGCCAACCCCCTGCCCTGGGCAGGGACACCTCCCACCAGAGCAGGTTGCTCAAGGCTTGATCCAACCTGGCTGTGAACACTGCTAGGGCTGGGGCAGCCACAGCCTCCCTGGGCAACCTGTGCCAGTGTCTCACCACTGTGATGCAGGAGAGGTTGGAGCAGAATGGGGAGGGGGGAATGGGCACCCTAGGGCATCCCCTGGGTGCACCAGGGGAGGCACAGCTCCAGCTCTGGACTTCAGGGGGCTGTTTGTGCCCCGATGTCCCTGTTACCTGGTGAATGGGTCTGGCTGAGATCCCCTGGTGTGGGTGCTGTGGGGAAGGAGGCCAGGCTGGGGGGTGGCAGGTTCTGCAGGGAGCACACCTGACTTGACTCCAGCTTGGGGTACCCTGGGCAGAGAGAGGAAACTCCTGGTTGTCACACACCATCCCTTGGGGATGAGCAGGACCCCTGGTTTTGGGGAGGAGTTTGGGACCCTTTACCTTTTGTGATCCCACAGTTCAGCTCTGCTGCTGATTTCCTGTCAAGAGGAGAGGCAAAAAGATGGGGTGAGGAGTCCCAACCACCCTGTGCCCACCATCCACTTCCTCACACACACTGCACCCCGTGATACCCAGTGAGCAGCTGAATGAAGCTGCCACATTTTGGGGAGGCAATGCCAAGTCTCCATGGCAAAGCAAGGAGCAGGATGGGACCCACCTCTTCCTGTAGCAGAGGAAAGCCAGGAGCAGGAGGCTGGAGCAGAGGAGCACGAAGCCACCAACAAGCAGCATCACCAGCAGTGTGGAGCCTGGGAAGGGAGGGCAACATCAGCTCCTCAGTGCCCAGGGGTGCCAGAAGCCCACCCAGGGCCACCAGAGGAGGAAAACCCATGTGTTGTCACGGAGGGACGAAGCCCCAGCAGCACCTGGAGTGCCACAAGTCAATGCTCTGCCCCAGGGACAGCCCCACTATGGCACCCACCTGCCTTCTCCGGGTCCAGAGCGACGCCAGGGATGGGGGTTTGGCTGGCAGGGCGACTGGTGGGGACAGGGTCCTCCTTGGGGACACTGGGCACTGCAGGGCAGAGTGGAGACCGTGACTGTGGGACCCCCACTGGGTGTGCAGGGGGAGGTGGTGGTTCCTGAGGGACATTTGGGATGTGGGGATGAGTTTCTGCAGAGGGGCTCACCGTAGGGCCGGGGCGCACGGACCCGTGCCAGCTGGCAGCCCACCAGGGCCACCTTCAGGGCCACACGCTGGTGCCAGCTCTGGGGGGTGACACGGATGTAGCGTGCGACGATGGGAGGGATGAAGGCATTGGAGACCTCCTCGTGGCTGTCGGTGTTTCCTTCAAAGACCTGTCAGAGAGGGAAAAGAGGTGCTGATGGCTGAGTATCCACGGGCAGAGGTGCTCAGTCCCCACCTTGTCCCCACCCCCATGCCCACCTTGTCCTCCTGGCCACCACTGCCCCTGTAGGGTCTCCAGTTCTTCCCGTCGCGGCTGG
>NW_008686486.1:0-431 GCF_000695815.1 Acanthisitta chloris
GCGAGGGCGCGAGGGTGGCGTGGGCTCGGCAGTGCGTCGGTGTCTCTGTCCTCCATCCTCTGCCCGCGACACTTGGGGCAGGGGTCAGGGCACCCATGGCCTCCGTGCCAGAGTGCAAACCATGAGTGTCCTGCGTGGGGTGGGTTTGAAGGGGCTGGTTCCCCCTCCTTCCATGTCTGAGGGGCGGTTGGTGCTGCTGGGTGCGCAGTGCCGATCTTGTGCTGTAGTTCTCAGGCGATGCAGGTTTTATTTCAGTGCTTGGCCGGTGCCTCAGCTCTCCCTGGTGATGTCCCCAACGATGTCTGCACTGGGGTGGGGCCACTCACTGTGCCCCACTCGCTGCCGTGCAGGAGCTGGGACTGAATCTGTGATGTTGGGAGCACTGGTGCTGGGAAGGGGCCGAAGGGAGCTGGCTGCGGGCGCTGCCTGTC
>NW_008686487.1:0-211 GCF_000695815.1 Acanthisitta chloris
TGGGGGGTCAACTGAACGTCTGGCTGGTCATCTGGAGGTTCTGGTGGTCAACCGAAGTTCCTGGTGGTCATCCAAAGGTCTTCGGGGTCAACTGAAGGTCTTGGTGGTTATCCAAAGGTCTGGGTGGTCAACCAAAGGTCTTGGGGGTCAGCCAGAGGTCTTGAGGGTCATTTGGAGGTGTTGGGGGTCATCTGGAGGTCTTGGGGGTCAA
>NW_008686488.1:0-799 GCF_000695815.1 Acanthisitta chloris
GGGGAACTGAGTGGAGTGCCAAACACCTTGAGTTTCACATACCTTTTGGGGTTGCTCTTCGTTTTGACTCATGCTCCAGAACACGTCATCCTGCACAGGGCTGAGTGGTGCTGTCACCATGTCTGACAGTGAACTGCTGTGGTACACGTCCTTACTAGCCCGGAAATTGTCACACTTGAAACAAACAAAATACATGTTGAATTGTACTTCCCTGCCTATGGAACAGGTCCCCATTTCATCAGAGATAAATGGTTCTGTTTGTGAGATCAAATTTTTCATTAATGTGCAAGGAGTCCTTTGTGTTTAGATACAGCCCTACTCACCTTGTTCACTGTGAAGGAACTTATTCACTTTCAGCACGTTAGGCACAAATATGTCAAGGTGAAGCGTATAATAAAAAGAAATAGTAAACACATCTATGCTGCACGTCTCTCTCTTCCTTAAATCTGTGGAGGAGCTAATAGGTCATTGGCAATGCAGAGTGAACCAGTCACCTGGACAATGCAAGAATCACGGCTGAGTAAGTATATTTCACTCAAACCTGACCAATGCTTCCATTGTAGAACTTAATCACTGGGAGAACCCACCTCCCCCAGCTTGACTTCCAAACTAGTCTTTGCAAGCCCACCATGAACCTAGAGTCAATGGAGGCAAATTGCCAGCTGGAAGCACTTTCAAGTGCTCTCATGGTAATGAGGGTGCCCTGGCCCTCTTCTGTAACAGATTTTTCAATTACTTGGAAAAAAAAATCAAATTTGAGAATGCAGCAAGAAAGAAAGAAACTGTGCTCAGACTACAC
>NW_008686489.1:0-563 GCF_000695815.1 Acanthisitta chloris
AACCTCCCAGGGACCCCCTAATGCCCCTCAGGATCACCAAAATCCCCAGGGACCCTCCCCAAAACACTCCAAGGCAACCCATGTGTTCGGGAGGGTTTTGGAGGGATGTGGGTGGGATTTGAGAGGAACTTGGGAGAATTTGGGTGGGACTTGGGAGGGACTTGGGAGGGATTTGGGAGAGACTTGGGAGGGACTTGAGAGAGACTTGGGAGGGATTTGAGAGGGACTTGGGAGAATTTGGGTGGGATTTGGGAGGGACTTGGGTGGGATCTGGGAGGGACTTGGGAGGGATTTGGGAGAGACTTGGGAGGGATTTGAGTGGGACTTGGGAGAATTTGGGTGGGATTTGGGAGTGACTTGGGAGTGCAGCCCCCGAGGAATCACCTGCTGCCGGAGCAGGTCGTTATCCAGGCGAAGCCTTTCTGCTTCCTTCAGAGTTTCCTGGAGCCTCTGGTGGCTCTGCCGCAGCTCCCGGACGTAGTCACAGGCCTTGGATAGGATCCCTCCTTTGCTCTGGAACACGGAAAAACTGGGATGGGACCCCCCAAATCCACCCTGGGACC
>NW_008686490.1:0-212 GCF_000695815.1 Acanthisitta chloris
TTAATAAAATAAAAGGTTTTATTTTACTTGATTAAGATAAATCAAATATGGCTTTTAATTCTATATTTAGGATTTAATTTTCAATTTTGCAATAAAATTTTTACTTTGTAATCAACTTTTAATGGATACAAAAAAAACTTGATTTTAAAAAAATTCAAAATTCTTAATTTTTCAAAATGACAATATTTCAAAAATACAAAATTTCAGAATTA